>NW_015175369.1:813141-933631 GCF_001447785.1 Gekko japonicus
TGCGGGCCTCGCTTGCAAAGGGGGGGGGGAAGGCGGCGAAGGCCCGGCGACTGCAAGCCGCGCAGGCCTCGATTCGGAGCTGGGGGAGGAGGCGGGGTGTGTGTGGAGGAGATGGAGGAACCGGCGGGATGGCGGGGGAGAGCTTACCTGCTCCTGCTGGTTCCTCCGGCTGCTGAGTTTGGAGCCCCCCCCCCCGCGAGTTTCGCGGGTCTTCTTTCTTGTTTTATATAATTTACATCTTATCTTTAGAAAAGAGCAAGAGTCTGGTAGCACCTTAAAGACTAACAAAATTTGTGGCAGGGTAAGAGCTTTTGTGAGTCACTGCTCACTTCTTCAGATACAACTAGAATGATATTTCTTGTCTTGTATTTCCTACATTTCATCACTCTCTGGACCCTGATTTTGCAACTCCCCCCCCTTAGAATGTAAGAGCAAAAGAAGAGCCCTGATGGTTCAGTCCAGAAGTCCATCTAGTCCAGCATCCTGTCTCACACAGCGGTCCCTGAGGGCCAACAGAGCACAGAGGTCTAGGTCTTCCCCTGATGCTGCCTCCTAGCACAGGTGTTCAGAGATTTGCTGCTTCTGATGGCGGAGGGTCTCTCTACTTGCTCTGGCTAGTAGGTATTAATGGACCCACCTCCCATGAATTTCCTCGAACCCTCGAACAATCATAACCTCATACCTATCCATCTAGATCCACTGCGTACATCTGATGAAAAGAGTTCTAAATTACAACAGCAGCAGCACCAATAACAATAATAAATGTTTTATTCCACCTTTCCATCCTGTTCAGAGAATAGTCAACCCATGAAAGCTTATGCTGGAATAAACATTTGTCAGTCTTTAAGATGCTATCTTTGCTGAAATATACTAACAGGGCAACACCTCTAAAGGGCAACAATTTGCTCATCACCAACGTCATTTGCTTCAAAAACAAAACAAAAAAAGAATAATCTCTCATACTTGAATGGGGTGTTCTCAGGGTCAACCATCGCTTTTATTCGAGCGGCAGCTGCTCCGGCACCTGTTCCAAGCTCAGGGAAATAAGTATTAATGTAATTCGGTGGCGGACCTTCAAACTGGTCAATTCTTTCCTGCAGGATCTGTTCCCAGTTCTCCAAGTTTTTAATCACGGCAATTCCCAGTGGCGACTTGACTGGAAGATCTGGACAGCGACATGAAAACAAAGCAAACTCTGCTCATCCAAAACTGTGAATTCGTGCAACAGTCAAACAACCCCCTGCAGCGAAAAAAATAGTACCATGACAATCCTTACAATGGGTCTAAGAGCAACAGCTGACCCTAATAGGGGACACTAGCCAGAGTTAAGCTAGATTTTTGGTAACCCCAAAAGGAAACCCCAAGTCTGAATAAAAGTACAAAATGTTTAAAGACTTTCTTTTTTTTAACCTCCCCAACCTTGCCCCTCAGACAAGCCATATCTGTGCATAAGCAGACACCGTAGTGAGAAACAGATTTCCTTGCCACACAATATCTCATGAAAGTGCATCTTGGGTGCCATTTTGGATTGCCAAGGCAACCCAAAATGATGCATAGATCTGTGCCTCGTGTGGAGTACAAATGTGAGGAAGTGTTGAAGATAGCTGGGCAGGGGGAGGGAAATCAAAACAGACAGCAATGTAACAGTTGGAGGTAGAAGGGGAGACTGAGGTAGAAGGAGGGGAATAAAGGCTGAGGGAAAAGGGCTGAGGTGGAAGGAGAAGGAGGTGGTGGTGGAGACAGTGGGGAAACGGAGCAAGTGCCATCAGGGAGAGAGGGGGAGGGAGTGATTTCCCCTGCCTGTGAGTCCCCTGTGGGCCCCAAACTTGTGGAAAAACTGTATTGTGTTGAGCTCAGGGCAATGACGCCTCCAAGACGGACTGACTGATTAGCTGTAGGTGGCACAGGATGTTCAGCCGCTCAGGAAACTGACCAGTCTTCCGGATTAGTTGTGAGGGAAGGGAAAGTTTGGCTGGCATTGAAGCCTTGCAGAAAGCAGGCTGAGAAGTGGAAGGACATAAGGCAGGGGAGCCCAGAGGCAAAAAAGCTGAATGTAGGGGCACATAGTAGGGCAAAGGACTAAGAATAAGAATCTGAAGAAAAGGTGGGAAATGAGACTAAGGAAAAAGGGGACAGGAAATCAAGGAAGGGCTACCCAGAAGGGGCTCTCATAACAGTTAGGCTCAGGAGAGGCGGCACCGTTTCAGGGTAGTACACGTAAGTACAACAGCACAACTCACCAGATATTTCTAGACCAGTAATAGGGAAAAAGGTCTTAATATTGTTCAGTGCCAGTTTTACCATTGCCAAATGGATAAGGGCCCAGCTGCAGAAAGAGAAACAAGTGTTATATATTGCGACGAGCTTCATACATTTCTGTACAAAGGTTCCAGTTTAGCCCTGGTGCCCTACCCATATTTTTAGAGAAACATTTCTCAAGATTAATAGTAAACGGACAATGAGAGGTTGCAGGCATGTATGCACTAGAGGCTCGCTCGCCGGAACACTGCGTTCTAGGATTAGACGGTTCTGCAAACAATTTTAAGTAGAGTCGATTGCCGAATCCTATTACAGTTGTTTTCAGATTGTCATCTCTGGGTCCCCCTCCCCACGGATCACAAACAGTGCTGAAACATGATCTACAGGGCTTCGGATAAACTCCCTGACCAAGGTCCTTTCCGCATTTGCCTGCCACTCCGGATTTTCTCAGTGTTCGAGTCGAGACAATTTAAGTCCAGGACAAAACAGCATCCAAATAACCCGGGGCGACAGCAGGCTGAAATCGGGCTGACCACTGAAGGAGGACATGTAATGCAGAATGGGGGGAAAAAAACCGGAATATAAAGAACGTTGAATTCAATTTTAGTGCAGAATGGGGAAAAAAACCTGGATTCAAAAGAAGGCTGAAATAGAAGGCTCCAAGAATTGCTTGGAGAACAAAGCGATGAACATGGATTAAAAGGAGAGTGCAGAAAGGCTCCCTGTTTACACTCTGCTTCTCTCTCCCAGAGAAAAGGAATGTTGGGGGATTTTTTATTTCTAAGTACTGTGAGTACCAGCGCTTGGGTCCTGTGACAGTTCGCAGAAGACACCGGGGAAATGAGACATTTTCTTCCCTCCCCGGGTGGTGTGTGTCTTTCTTCCTTGGGTTTTATTTATTTATTTATTTATTTATACTTTCAATTTGTACCCCGGTCACCCCCGAAGGGCTCTGAGCAGCTTACACGGTGCATGGTGCAGAGACCTATGCAGAAACCCTAACTATGGCCACAGTACGTCTGGGGTGGGGGGAGCCCTACCAGATACCCTCCCGGCTCCGATCGTTCGTTTATCCAGCGAGTGGGCGACTTCTTCCAATTTTCTCCGGTGCGTCTTCCGCGGTCTCCGCTGTTCTTTCGGCTCTCTGGTGACTCCTCTTGGGGGTTGTTGGTTATGGGCCCTGGTGCGCAGCCGCGGTGGGCGTCACAACGTCCTTGCAGCTCCGGACGTCCTCCTGCAGGCCACGTCATCAGCTGCCGAGCCAACCGCCTCCTTGGGATGTCACTGCCTCTCTTGATCTCCTCCGTGCTGACCGCCGCCATGTCGCCGCCGCTTCTCGATTCCTCGCTCGGCTGGAGCCCGATTTCGAGGGAGGGGTACCCCCCTGTCCTCCTACGGACAGGTACCCATATACCTAATTGCCCCGAGGGGCTTTCGGACTGCTGGGTTGGCAGGAGCTGGGGCAAGGGTCGGGAGCTCACCCCGACCACGGTGGTATTCGAACCGCTGTTACAGCTGTTCGAGAGGACTATTTTTACAGGCATTTAACTGCCTGTGCCACCGCCCCCGTTCTTCTCAATTGATAGAGGGTCTGGTGGACGCACGACCGTGGGGTATTCGTGCAATCAGGATACACCTTAGCGCACTGGCTAAAGAAAAGTCCCTTAAGAGTCCTGTCAATGCACATCTCCGATATTTTTAGCTCAGCGACTGCTGCTACCTACCTGTACGAGTTGGGATCCTTGTGCTCCAGGATCTGAGTATCAGATAGGAAGGCATCCTCATCTTCGTCTTCGCTATGAATGCTTTCATCGGAATCGTAGATCACCCCGCTGTCAGATAAAGGAAGGAACGGCTGCAAATATAAGATTATAATAATGATAATGCTACACACCAGAGGGTTTCTAAGAACATCGCATACCTTTTCTTGGCGTTAGGTCCGGGTGGGCAGCCATGTTGGTCCAAAGTGGTAGAATAAGTTTTGAGTCCAGTGGCACCTTTAAGACCAACAAAAGTTCATTCAAGGTGTGAGCTTTCGTGTGCACGCACACGAAAGCTCACACCTTGAATGAACTTCTGTTGGTCTTAAAGGTGCCACTGGACTCAAAACTTGTTCTTGGAGTGATCCTTACAACAGTATCCCATAACCCAAGGCAGTGTTATTGAGGATAAGGGAGCAGAAGGGGAGAGAGGACAACTCTCGTGAGGCTCACCTAGAGAGTTCACGACCAGGGGCAAGACTGGAATAAGGGTTCGCCAATTCGCACCTTAGCTTTGGGTGTGACGCAATTTTCGTATCATGATCGAGTTTTTCTCCCCCACATACCTGTCAGCTATGCTGCCGTGAGTGTGGAGATGTTTTCTAATTGCTTTGCATTCCTTCCCATGCGCTTAATTGCTTCAGAGCTGCAACGCTTATCTTTGAAGTTGTACTGGTGGAGATTGTGGTGTCTATCGTCCGTGGGAGCGTCTCCGTTCCCAGCTTCGCAACCGTTAAGAGGGTCCAGCAGTCTCCCGCGAGCGGGAGCCCACCTAATTGGTTATTGCTGGGGGGGGGTTTGCATACGAATGCCCTATATCCTATTATGCGCACAGGTACCCCGCCATTCCTAACAGTGTTCCTGTTACCGCATCCATGGCTTTTCAATAAAAGTAAAACCTTCCTGAAAGCGTGAAATTCATTGTTTAGCTGTGGGTATGACGCAATTTTCGTATCATGATCGAGTTTTTCTCCCCCACATACCATGTCAATCTTAAAGTGCTTCTTAATTTTATAGGGTTGGATCCAAACCACTGCAAATGGGAGTTGATGGAAAAGGGTCTTTTGTCACCCCCCCAAAAAAAAAACCTTGCCTTGAGGGTCGGGGAATTCTTGGGAATGGTGTTGGGCACACAGGGGTAAGGGGGCTGGCCCAAACCTCCTTCCGCCAGTCTTTCACGGGTTCTCATTCTTTATGCAAAAATACTTAGGAGGGCAATTTCCAGCAATCCTTCTTTCCTGCGATTACTCCTCCCACGGCATTTCATCCCACCTCAAGGGTCAAATGTGGCTTTTTGAGGGGAGCCACCGAAGAAGTGGGGAGGGAGAAATTGGCAAAGAGCCTCATTCACGAACCCTCCTTCCCTTCACAGTTGCCTGGATCCAAGGTATTATTTATCCAGTCAGAAACAGACTCCCAAACCTAACAGAGACGACAATAAAAATTCGGTATGAAAAACCTCCTTGGGGAGGAGATTCTCAGCCAGGCAGGGTGGCGGAGAAGTTTTTGGTTGCTTCTGCCTGCTTACCTAGGGTTGAAATAATGGGATTTTTAGATTATGTAATATCAAAAGACGGCATTTTATCTTTTAGCCTCCAGGGCCTGTACTCTAGACTGGAAGACTGGAGGCAGCACGACCAGGGCCGGCATCAGCATACCCTGAGGGGTGTAGCTGCCGGGGCCCAGGGATGTTAGGAAGGCCCACGGATGCGGACCCGCTTCCTACTCACTTGCTAGTGCTCTCCCACTCACGTTCCCAGTTGTACACCCTTCCAGGGCTGTGGATGGAGCAGGTGAGAGCACGGCTGGTGGGAGGTCTCCCAAGCAGGCAGGGGAAGGACACACAGCCAGTGGGGAGACATGAGGATGGGCGGGGTGGGGACGAGCATGCGAGCAGGGACTGGGGACCCTCTGCCTGAAGCTTCGCAAAACCCAGAACTGGCACTGGGCATGACTCCCCCATTTTTACTACCCTCTTGCTTTGCCAGCGACCATCTTCAAGATTCTGGATTCAGCAGGAAACCTGCTTAGCACTGACTGGCCTTGGGAATACACGCTCCAGAAGTGCCCTCCCATGGTTGAGAAGCTTCAAGTCTGCACTAGCTACAAAAGTTGTTCTAGAAGCGCCAACGGAAGGACGAGAGCAAAGCCCAGGGATTGCTGATAGACAACCACCACCCGTGCATCCCTTCCCAGCAAGGATCGCTAGATGAGCCAATGGTACTGCTCGATGTAGCTCCATTTGGCTGAAATGTTGCCTTATTTTAAAGGCAGAAGAGAAGACAGAGAAGAGATTGGATTTATACCCCACCCTTCACTACCTAAAGAAGTCTCAGAGTGGCTTACAAACTCCTTTCCCTTCCCCTCCCCACAACAGACACCCTGTGAGGTCGGTGGGGCTGAGAGAGCTCTCTCAAGGACTGCTCGTGAGAGAACAGCTCTGAAGTAACTTATGACTGAGCCTAGGTCACAACAGCAGCTGCATGTGGAGGAGTGGGGAATGAAACCCAGTTCTCCCAGATTAGAGTCCGCGCTCTGAACCACTACAACAAACTGGCTCTCAGACTTTCCCATGATATGGAGAACAACCTACCTTGGCAACAAAATAGTCCAGCATGCTGAGCTCTGGAGGGATGAATTTTTCTTTGTAGGATGGCCTTTCTGCAGGCACGGGGGGAGGTACGGCACTGTCTTTCACCGGTCTCCCCGGCACCAGCATCCTCATGTTGAATCGACGGCGATGCTTATCCATCTCTTCGGAAGCTACTGGAGGTGCTGAACACAGAGCAGTTAAAGAGCCCTGAGGGTAGTTTACCAACTGGCACCTTCATTGTTATTTAGAGCGTTTTGCACAGATTTCAATCTTATCGAAAGTGCACCGATAATCAAAGTGCTTAGACTGGGAACACACACAAAAAAAGTGCTAAGCTATTTGCAGCTAATCCACCGCTAAAAAGAGGTACTGAAATCTTCAGATAGAGCCAACAGAAGTAGAAAAGCTATTTCGCACCCAACAAAAGTTAATCAGAGTAGCCACCGCGAGACTAATGTATATCAGATAAAGCTTTGAGTCTATAATGAGAATCTCTTTAACAGTGTAAACTTTGTAAGAAAGCTTATGTTGAAAATATTACTAGAGCATTGTGGCGATTTTTAAACATTAATATGTAAAATCACGTTTTCCCATTCGGGTCAGGTGAGGCCGTTCTGAAGATTACACCCACATTGTTCCAAACATGCTCACTCTCTGGAGTATAGATTTCTCCAGCAACACACACAGGGCTGGGTATTGAGCCAGCCAAAAATATTAAACCAAACGGATTTTGTCTAACACCAGCCAAATATTGTCAAGTATTGGTCAAGCATTTAAAAAAATAATAATTGGGAAGGGGACCCAGACATTTATTCCACCTTTTAAAAATTGTTGTTGTGAACCAGCAAAGACCCCACCCCCAAACTGTAATGGTGCACATTAATAATGTCAGATTAGCACGATTGTTAAAAGACTAAACAGTTTCCCTCCATACTTGGCTTTTGGCCTGGATCTCCGGGGTTATCCCTGAACGGTTATAAAATATTTTAAAATAAGCAAAACTAAAAGGAGCACAGCAAGCACTGAAGACTGGTCTCTAAATGCAGTTAGAGAGACAGCCATGTCACTAACACTCTCCACTTCAGGACAAAATTGGCCCCTGCGGTCTAAATTCCTTGGACTCAGTTAACCACATAATTTTGGATTGTTTCTTCGATGAGTTGATTCTGGAAAAAATACTCTTCAATGTATTACAATCAAAAAGACATCTGACTAATGAATGTAAGTGCTGTTTTCTCCTGAATGACTCCATTCCAGATGTTACTGAAACTGCGGCTAACTATTTAGCTGACGTACTAAAATGAAAGACAATTCTGTATGGTGAGACCTATTGATTTTCAGTTCTGTACTTGCGCCCTGGCTGTAAAGTGGTTCTGTTATGCCAATAAAGGTATGTAATTGATAGGCTATAAAGCAAGAGTGGTCTCTAAATGCAGTTAGAGAGACAGCCATGCCACTGGCCCTGTTCTGAAATAATAACAGACCCGAGGGATCCACATCCTTCCCCCAGCTCCCTTCCTGTATGGCAACCTAATTAAAGACGTGTGCTTTCATGGCAAACCACAGTTTGTTATGTTTGGACCACAAGCGGCCATTTTAAAAGAATATTTTAATTAGGGGATGTGCAGCAAAAACAAAAAAAATGTATTTTTCAGATCCAGGTATATTGGAGCTGAAAAACTCAGTATTCCTGGTTTCCCAGATTTCTTTTTCAGGTTTCCAATATTTTTGGCTCAATTATGCCCTATGAGGAATCTTTCCAGGGGGCTGGGAGGAATGTTTTGGAAAGTGCTGGTACTAAAATTCCAGGGGAGCTGCTGGTGCCTATCCTTTAAATAATCCCTAAATTTGAACTGGATGAAGTGCATCCAGCAGTCCTCCATTGTTTTCTATGGAGGAAAAAATAGACCCTATGGAAAATGTAAAACCTGAGAATCTCCCCCCAAGGCTATTGCTGTACCCAAGCTATGTAAAACCTGAGAATATGAACCTATGTAACACTTAAGAAAATGAAACTATGTAAAACCTGAGAATCTGAAACCATGTAAATCTCAACCTATGTAGAAAAACAGGTTGCTTACCTGCAACTGATTATCTTCGAGTGGTCATCTGTGCAGTCACACCTATGGTTTCCTATCTGCCTGGCGGGACAGAACTACAGACCAGTGGGCTTTGTGTGATTTCCTGGAGGAGTGGGAGGGGCGGCCAGGAAAACAGGCAATACTGGAAAGTCCAAAAATTCTATTGAATAGCCGTGAGTCAGAATGGACAAAATCCATTGGTCTGTAGTTATGTCCCGCCAGGCAGATAGGAAACCATAGGTGTGATGCACAGAGACCACGAAGAAGATCACAAGAATCTCAACATACAGTACAAGAATCTAGAAAAACTACCATCCCAAAACAAACCAAGAGCTAACTTTTAAAGAAAAATACTTGAAACGGACAGACTCTTACCTAAAGCAGGCTGGCAAGCAGAAACCAAGGCCTGGGAGACACGGGGGTGGGGGGGTGGAGGTAAAAAAACCCAGTTCTGGGAGCCTGCAAACTCTAGCTGCCGATATTCCTGTTAATCCCGAATATTTCTGGGATTTTTCAGGACCCATTTTTTGGTATCCAAAAAAAATTCCATATATATTTGGGAGACCCGATTATATTTTAAAAATTCCTATAAGGTATTTTTCAGATATATATTCAGCTCAGTTATGTCCGAGCACACATCCCTAATTTTTACACTGCCTCTTCGGAGTCCTTCTCGAATAGGCTTACAGTTAAAAGAACATCACAACATTAAGGACACACCATTAACAACAAGACAGCATAAAAATGATCATAAAACAGACAATTTAGATAGATGGTAAGATAAAAGCCCCAATTAAAAGCCTGGGTAAAAAGATATATTTTGGCCTGGTGCCTAAAAGAAAGCGAAGTTGGTGGCAGGTGAGCCTCAAGGGGGAGAGCATTCCAGAGGTTCTCTTTACTACAAGACTTCCTTTCCTGCAAGTCAGGATTCCAAACTCCAGTTGGGAATCCTGGCTTGTAGGGAGGACAGCAAACCATTTCTTTATGTCATTATTTAATTTATAGTCCACCTTTCTCACTGAGACTCAAGAGGGATTACAGAATTAGAAGGCAATGCGATAAAACAGCCTAATACATTATTTATAGTTCAGATATTATGTGGCTTGCCATAAAAGCCTTTAAATTGCCATGTGCAAGAGGAGGAACCATACAAACCGTGGGATACCCGGTTCATGTAGCAACAAATCATGCATGTTTGGGCTCCTTGAATCCTGAATTCTTTGGAGATGCCTGCAGTTACAGTGGGTGATCCACAGAGGAAAGTGTACTATGCTGCTGGGCCCAAGGACTATCTTGGCTTCATGGGATATTTGACAATATTTGGTTTTGGTGAACTATTGGGCCACCACCCCTTGATCAATTAAACTGGCTGATTACCATCAGTCCAAACAAGTCAGTTCTGTCTACTCTGCACACCTTTACAGACCTTCATTAGTGTCCTTTGTTTCACCAGAAACTGGATCAGCTACTAGATTGAGAGAAAGTTAGCTTCATCAGAAGGGAAGAAGGCACTTAGGAAATTAAGTATGAAGCTTGTTGTTCTTTTCAGTAATTTATGCTAGTTGTTTCACAAAGTTACACTGCCAGCCAACAGCAGCTTATGTAAGGCCTAAAATTCAAGATGACAACACACACACACACACACACACACACACACACACACACACACTATATCCCATGTTTTATGCTTGTCATTTTGAAGAATTCCGTTAGTTCTTAGAGGAATTCTGGATGATTTAACTTCCATCCCTGCTAGACTGCTTTGACAAAATTTGTTTTTAAGTTGCATTTATGTACAGCTGATGTAACTTAAACAAATATGGTCAGCTAATAATAAAGGGCACATCTAAACTGTCTCGCATACTCATCACTCTTAGAGCCATGCACCAAGACATGCGCTATGGTCGTCATTTGTAACCAGGGTTTGCAAAGCTTAGTAGGAAGTCCTGGTTAAAAAGGTAACACCGGTGAGCATCAGCACAGATTTAACACAGCACCATGGTTAAGACCAAGAAAGGAAAGGTCAGCAGAAGAAACACAACCATAGCTAAAGGTCTGTGCTGAGTCGTCCCCAGGCTTGCTTGATAATACAATCGTGATAAAATCTACCTACACGTTGGGCCAGATTCTGGAAAGCAGCACCCAAGACTCAGCATATCACAGCAAGGCTGCTTCACGATAGGGATTTTCTTCCCACATGGACTGCAGAGACCACACGATTCAAACGGGAGTGCCCACACTATGTAAGCCGCCTTGAGCCTCATAAGGAAGAAAGGTGGCTGATAGATGTTTTAAATTAGGGGTGTCGAACTCATTTGTTACAAGGGCCGGATCTGACATAAATGTGACTTTGTCGGGCCAAGCCATGTGTGCCATAAATGTAATTCCAGGTACCAGAGATATAAACTGTATAAAGAACAGCAGCTGATAAGCTCGGAGTTGGTGTGTCCTCACTGCAGGGCCCCATGGGCTGGGGAGGGGGGGCAAAGAAAACCCACATGGGTGGACTGGAGACCCAGTGGTGCACCACTGGGTAGATGCTCCCACACTGCTTGACTGCTGTGGGAGTCCACCATGCTGAGGCCACAATCGGAGTGGCTCCACCCACTCCCCCCCCAGCAGTCTCCTGTTCCTTCCCTTCCGCTAGTTGCTTGTGGGCTGCATAAGAGCCTGGGATGGGCCAGTTCTGGCCCCGGGGCCTTAATTTTGACACCCCTGTTTTAAATAAACAAACTAAATAAATCACATTGTTTGGGCTTCCAAGGCCTTCCCCTCAGATCAAAGGAAATGAATGGGAAGATCAGTGACCCGTTCCTTTGATCAAAACCTCAGCAAGATTTAAGAGCTTGCAGAGAATAACAAAATCACAATCTATCCACAGCCTGCCGAGGATCCAAAAATGATAATCTGAGGCCTGAATTGGAAGATGACGGCCAGCCAGAACTTAAGTCCCAACTACAGACAATGAAGGAGATAAAGAAGAGAAGAAAGCTGTAAAAGATCTAACTAAAACTGAAGTTGAATATTCAGTTTGTAGGGAAGGGAAAAACACGGCAGTCGACACACAAAGCGGCTCACCGTCTTTCGGGCCTGGGCCCACTGCGATTTCACTGCTATTTGACAAAGTTGTTCGTGGCAACAACTGCGAGTTTTTTAAGGATGTTACATTTTCTACGTTGGTAGGTAAACACTGGGGTTTATCTGAATCAAATCAGTTAAAGGACAGCATAACACTCTTGCAACCTGATTACACATAAACTCAGATTGCTTATACCACCCACTGACTAAAACTCTACAGCTAGAAACAGAAGGCCTATGGTGTGCAAAAAGGTCTAAGGTACATAAACTAAACATAGTCATATATATTTAACTGTTTAAATAATCTGCTCTTCTTTTGTTAGCCATGAGGGAGGATGAGAATCCCTACCCACCCCTCCATGGAAATCTCTTTCAGCTATAGATGGGTAGCTGTGTTGTCTGTAGCAGTAGAAAAAGAGCAAGAGTCCAGGAGGACCTTAAAGACTAACCAAATTTGTGGCAGGGTAGGAGCTTTTGTGAGTCACTGCTCACTTCTTCAAATGTATCTGAAGAAGTGAGCAGTGACTCACGAAAGTTCCTACCCCTGCCATGAATTTCATTCGTCTTTAAGGTGCTCCTGGACTCTTGTTCTTTTCTACTCTTTCAGCCTTGACTGATTTCACCAGACATTGTCCACAGATGTTAAACTCTCTCATCAGAAACATAAGGTCTAGAAACTTGGGGGGAAAGTTGATTTCTCAAGACAGTACTATACCTAATGCCAAATACCATGGTGTTGCAATGAGATTCCCCTTTCTTTGCCTGCAACACAGTTCCCTTGAGAAGCCATCAAAACTTAATTTGGAAGAAGAAGAAGAGATTGGATTTATACCCTGCCCTTCACTTGGAGTCTCAGAGCGGCTTACAAACTCCTTTCCCTTTCCCTCCCCACCACAGACACCCTGTGAGGTAGGTGGGGCTGAGAGAGCTCTTTCGAGGACTGCCCTTGAGAGAACAGCTCTGACAGAACTACGGCTTGCCCACGGTCATCCAGCAGCTGCAAGTGGAGGAGTGGGGAATCAACCCCGGTTCTCCCAGATTAGAGTCAGCGCACTTAAACACTACACCAAACTGGGTAGTTGCAAGAATTTGTTTAGAGACCATAACATATATTTAATTTTTAAAAAACCCTTATGTGCTTGGCGATAACCCCTTCCACGCTGATGGTCTATGTTTGCTGCATCAAGGGTTGCTATTTCAACTGATCTTCAGACAATAGACTTCCGTTCCCTTGGAGAAAATGGTTGCTTTGAAGGGTGGACTGTATAGCATTGTACCCAGCTGAGGCCCCCCCCCCTCCCCAAAACCTGCCCTCCTTAGGCTCCACCCCCCCCCCCAATCTCCAGGTATTTCCCAAGCCAGGGCTGGCAACTCTACCTGCAGCACATGCATAACGTGAGTTCAGTATCATTGAGACAATTTCTTTGTGTATTGAAATGGCTGTTTGTGAATCCGAAAGGCACGATCAGTGCAGCATCTTTAAACTGAGATGTTAGGCCTTTGGGCAGAATATAGATCCAACTAACAGCCAGATTCTAAGCATGCTTACTTTGGAATAATCCTGCTGAGTTTAATGGGGCTGACTACTACGTAAACACTTACAGGATGAAAATGTGATTCTGACTGCAAACTTACCAACAGTAAGAAGAGTGTTTTCGAACCCGCCTCATATATACTGCACTTAAAGGTAAAGGTAAAGGTTCCCTTGCTCAAAAGCCAATCGAATCCGACTCGAGGGTTGTGGTGCTCATCTCCATTTCAAAGCCGAAGAGCCAGCGCTGTCCGAAGACATTTCCGTGGTCATGTGGCCGGCATGACTAAGCACCAAGGCGCACGGAACGCTGTTGCCTTCCCACCGAAGTGGTACCTATTTATCTACTTGCAATTTCTTGCTTTCGAACTGCTAGGTTGGCAGGAGCTGGAACTAGAGACGGGAGCTCACTCCATCATGCGGCACCCGGGTCTCGAACTGCTGAACTACCGACCTTCCTCAGCCTGCAGTTCAGCGTCTTAACCACTTGAGCCACCGCAGCTCCTATACTGCACTTAGAGTGCTATTATATTGGCACGCTAAAGAAACCAAGGAAGCCCTGCTGAATTTAGGCTTCAAAGCCAACTCAGAGTCAACGTGCCTCAGGCCCAACAGATCCAGGTTATCTCGGGACAAAGAGCACTTTGAAGGTTAGCCAACTTAGTCCATTAGATTGACATTTCACAGTACTCTTTTCAAAAGCAGACACTGGTCACCGATAAACATAAAGAAGTCAGACGTGGGAAACACAAAGTAGTTACAAGATTCACATTATAAGCAGACTTCCTCGTATATAAAATGCCAGGATGATGTGCTTCTCCTTTTATTAATGTAACTTAAACAAATAGAACCCTAGAACCATCTAGTCCAACCCCCTGCACAATGCAGGAAATTCACAAATACCTCCTCCTCCACATGAGAGGGGAAAGAAAACCAAAAAAAGGAACGATTGCTTGCCATATGTTTTGCAGTGGGGTCACCTTAACAGCATGGCAAAAATGTTAACAGCACAGGATTCTTCTTCATGCTAACTAGGTTTTAAAAAGGTAAAGGTAAAGGTTCCCTTGCTCGAAAGCCAGTTGAGTCCGACTCTAGGGTTGCGGTGCTCATCTCCGTTTCAAAGCCGAAGAGCCAGCGCTGTCCAAAGACGTTTCCGTGGTCATGTGGCCGGCATGACTAAACAGCTAGGTTTTAGAGTAGGTCAATTTCCCCTAATAAGAATTTTACAAATTAGAATGCTGCATGAAAAGGCAATTGGGGGAAGCCATGATTCCTAATCGACATGTCTTCTAACTCCTTGTCATTATGGACTGAGGCTGCAGTCCTAAACATTACCCGTGTCTAATTCCCAAATAAACCCATATGGTCTTTCTTACGAGCAAATATGTTTAGAATCATGCTGATAAATACTGCCCGATTCCATGAAACAAACGTTTCTTAGAAGCTCTTCACATTTTCTCCAACACAAACTTAACGTATATGCAGTTAAGTTACAACTGACTTACGGTGGCTCCTCGTGGTTTTCAAGGCGAGAGACTAACAGAGGTGGTTTGCCCTTGCCTGCCTCTGCATAGCAACCCTGGCCTTCTTTCATGGTCTCCCATCCAAGTACTAACCAGGGCCAACCCTACTTAGCTTCCAAGTTCTGACAAACTCAGGCTATTCAGGCTACCACACATAACGTCTCCTTAAAGGTTCCCATCCGAACAAACAGAAGGACAGGTGAGATACATGCTGGTCGTTTGCTGTACCCTTCCCCAACAGTTACAGGCTGTTCATCTATACATTACCTGGGATATTTTCGGACTGCCTTCTCGGCTTCACAACAAGCTTCACCCCTCCTCCGAAAACAGCAGCCCACATGCGACCATTCAGGGGATGGGCTGCCAGCCGAAACATTTCGTTGCACGAATTAGTGGCCAGAGCGTGGGTCAGCAGACTCAAGTAGACCGCCACGACTGCTTCACACAGCAAGACATTTAACTTGGGTTGGTCCTCATCCTGGGCTGTATTTAGGAGACTGATAAGTGAGCTCACACCTGCAGAAACGGAGGACAGGGAATGGTAGGTGCAATTCACAAAAAAGGGAATCTCACAGCCAATGCTCCCGCGAAGTCTTGTGTGCAAAAATTCTACTTTGTGAGCTACTGGCATTAAAGCTGTGAGCGAGCGATTTGGCTACTGCATATATTAAAGTTTGCTCTGGAGCCGTCCTTCCTGAGCGAAGACAAAAATGTGTGAGCCAGAGGCTGAAAAACTGTGAGCTGGCTCACACGAACTCAGCTTAGAGGGAACATTGCTCACAACATCTTGGGTGCATGAAGCTGCCTTCTACTGAATCAGTCCTGCTGACGACAGCTCCCCAGAGGTCTTTCACAGCACCTATTACCTGATCCGTTTAACTGGAGATGCCGGGGATTGAGCCTGGGACCTTTTGCATGCCAAGCAGAGGCTCTATCACTGAGTTAACGATTCCTCCTTAAACGAAACTGCCTTAAAACTATGAGCCTTGAAGGGCTTTACAAACCACCAATCAGGGTCTTCTGGTTGTCCCTGGCCCCGGGGATGTCTGTCTTGCCCTGACTAGAACCAGGGTTTTTTTGGCCCTGGCCCCTACCTGGTGGAATGAGCTCCCATATGAGATCAGGGCCCTGCGGGACCTTTTACAGTTCTGCAGGGCCTGCAAGACGGAGCTCTTCCACCAGGCTTTTAGTTGAGGAGGCGGGCGTCTCCCCCCCTCATTGGGCCTCCCCTCCAGAAGGTCAGATCTATGTCGACCACCTAGGAACCCAATCTGAAAAACCTCATCTGTTAAGGCACTAATTAGCACATAGGAATTTAGTTGTATTTTTATTGTTGTATGTTAATTTTTAAAAAGTTTTTGTATGTGGTGATTGATGGAACTCGCCCTGAGCCTCCTATGTGAGGGGGGGGAGAAGAAGAAGAAGGAGGAGGAGGAGATTGGATTTATACCCCGCCCTTCACTACCTGAAGGAGTCTCTGGGTGCGTTCAGATGCAGCCTTTACAACGGATTCTGTGCCGGTTGCAATCGATGTACCTACCGGCATTCAGACGGGGAACATCTGTTTTCCCTCTCTATCCGTTGTAAAGAGCTTTAAACCGTTGTACTCTGCCACTAGGTAGGAAGTGGTGGTAAACAGAGTGCAACGGTTGTCATCGGTGCACCCAGGCGTCTGATCGCTCTCCTCCGTTACAGAGACACTTCCGTCGGAAGCCTGAGGCTTCCGGCTTTCCCCCGCCATTTTTTTTAAGAGGAAACGATATGCACTCAGGCGAAGCTTCGCCCCGAGCGTTTGTTTAAAAAAATAAATAAAAATGCCTTACTTTAACTTCCCGGAGGAGTCCGGGACTACAGCGAGGCCAGGTTGGGTTTTAAACTTTAAAGGTAAGTGCTTACCTTTAAAGTTTAAATGTAAGGGGGGAGGTTGAGCATGCGCAAAAATCGCCATTCTCCGAATGGCTGCCTGTGCGCATGCTCAAACTGTCCTTTAAAAAAAAAACACACACGCAGACGCCCGCAGCGTGTGAGCGGGCGTCCACCAGAGGGCTTCGCAAAATGGAGGTGAGTGTGATCGCGTTTCTGCCGGCATAAACTGCTCCGGTTCCAACCGGTGCAGTTTATGCCGGCAGAAAGGCCGCGTCTGAATGCACCCTCAGAGTGGTTTACAAACTCCATTCCCTTCCCCTCCCCACAGCAGACACCCTGTGAGGTAGGTGGGGCTGAGAGAGCTCCTGACAGAAACTGCTCTTTTTCAAGGTCAGCTCTGACAGAACTATGGCTTGCCCAAGGTCATCCAGCAGCTGCAAGTGGAGGCATAGGGAATCAAACCTGCTTCTTCCAGATTAGGGTCTGTGCTCTTAACCACTAAACCTAACTGGCTCCCAGATTAGAGTCAGTGCACTTAACCAACCACTACACCAAACTGGAGGGAGGGATACAAATCTAACAAAATACATAAATAAAATAAATACAAAAATAAACCTTGGTCTATCAAGGTCAGCTGTGTCCACTCTGATTGGCAGAGGCTCTCACAGCACCTATTACCTGATCCTTTTGAAATGGAGATGCCACGGATCAAGCCTGGGACCTTCTGCATCCCAAGCAGATGCTCTACCACTGAGCCACAGCCCCTAACAAAGCTGGCAGGCTTATTGTGGTAAAAGCTCTCATGGGCCAGAGAAGAATCGAGCACAGCTTCTCCCACATAATGGTAAACTAATCATGCTATGCTAAGCAGTTCCTAATAATACAGAACCCAGGAGAAATTCAGTAGAAAAGGGATTGTGGACATTGTGATGATGAGACCTTCAGCTGAAGCATGTCTGACTATGCTATACAGAAACAAACAAGTTACATGAATTATACAGCACACCAGTGGGGCAGAAAAACCAGTATTCCCTTAAGTCAGCAAGCTGTTTGATACATGGGAATCGGAATCTTACTGCATGCTGTCATTTATAACTTTTCCAGTGCAAATAGCAGCAGTAAATAACTAACAGAGGAACTTGGAAGATTATGCATGGGATATTACTAGCAAACATGAGTATTCTTACCAGGCCACTGAGCAGGCAAAGAATTTGGGGTTGCGTGTTCTTCAATGCTTTCTGTCCTCAATCTGCGACGGTCACTTAATAACAGTCCTTGATAAACCATTCCGGTAAACTGATTTGTCAATGTTTGGCTGCTAAAAAGAGAGTCACACATCCCGGCTTAATGTGAGATAGTTGGATTTTATGTCGAAAGAAAAATATGGCAAGTTATTTACAAGCCAAGAATCCAGCTGTTGGTAAAGCTTCCAGATCCTTGTTGTTAATTAAGCATTTTAGAATCCAGGTATGTGGCCGAAAAACAAACTCTAAATTCATTAAAGTGCCCAGATTCAGACATTCTAACTAACTGGAGCTGAATCAAAGACTTCCATAAACCAGGAAGTATTTGTCTCAGCCCTCAGGGGGTGGGGGAGAGAAGGGGAGACCGTGAGATGCAGGATTTCAGGACTGTTGACACAAATAAATTATGGTTGTGTATGAATGCAGCCATGTGTGACTCTCCCCCACGGAAGTCAACTCAATGTACAGCTGACGGGGATTGGGTCATGCCCTAAATTTATTTAGTCGAAACATTTTTATGCTGCCTTCCCACCCGCTCAGGGTCCTCAAGGCGACACATATACAAGCATTAAAACGTTTGAACAATTGAAAACATTTAAAATGATAAAATAACTCAATAGAAACACATAAACAACACCAGAACCGGGAGTGGGGGTTAATAACCATTACTGGGGGTATACCAAACAGAACAAAAATGTCTTTGCCCACTGGTGGAAGACACCGATAGAGACAGAGAAATCTCCCAGGGGGAGGAGTCCCAAAGGCTTTGTGCCACAACTGAGGCATTGTATTGTAAAGGAGAACAGAGCACATCTGAAACGCAAATGCTGGAAAGAGCAGTTATGGGCCTCACCTATAGCTGTGGCTGTCACACAATGCTTGGTAAATAGATGCGGAAAGTGAAGCCGCTAACGAGTAAAGCGTGTGCACCTAAAGGGGGAAAATAATGTTCTGTTTTATGCAACTACAGACAGTAAACTAGCCAGACAAAAATTCTCAGCTGGGAGATACAAGTCACTGAATAACAAAAGTTATCTCCCCCCCCTCTCCTTTTCTGCTCTGCTACAGTTTGAGATGAAAACATCCTTTAAGTTTGGCAAAACAACAAGCTGCGTGCTTAGAAACTGCTTGGAAGTCATTCAGGATATTTATGCCCACCAGAGACCACCGCAATGCAACCCCCAGTATTCGAACAGGGCTTTACTTCTCTGCCAGCGTCCTCACATCCTCTACCAGCACTTGCTTCCTCTTTGCCCTAAACAGATAACGATGAAATGGTGCGGAGCCTAGCGGCCACGTTGCACAAAAACTGGATTATTCTGTTTGCAATCCGCACTTGACCCTGCTTTCTATTAGGGGCTTACATGTGGATTGTGACGTCTTCATGATTAGTGCCTTTCAGCTCTATGCATTGGAGTTGAACTGTGCAAACCAGACTAATGCATATAGGGCAGAATGCCAGGACAGTCCAAACCACAAACAGTAAGGAAGCCCAAGGTGGATACGACTTCAGCCTGTCCACACAAAGATTATATACAGTTTGAACCTTGGCTGCCCACAGTTCATTCCACACTTACACGAGTAAAATCATAATCATGCTTTAGAAGAGAGAGATCCTTGCCCTGGTCTTATAACACTCAGGACAACGGAACCCCCGGGGCTTAACAGAGATATCAGTTTCTTATCTTATTACACACAATAATGTCAGTTCTCACACCTGTTTGCAAATTCTTTTATTATGCTGTATGCTAATCTGCTGTTATTCACAGGTCTTACCAATTGCTTTAATCCAATCTTAGCTATATTTATTGCATCTTTACTCTAATTAGCCCTTCATGGCAACACTCTCCCCACCATCTACCTGTATATAATGATTGGTGACTTCTGTTTCACTGTATCTGAAGAAGTGTGCCTGCACATGACAGCTCACACCCAGAATTAAACTTTGTTGGTCTTAAAGGTGCCCACTGGACTCAAACTTTGTTCTGCTGGTCTTACCTTGACATCTTCAACGTTGGGATGTGGAGGGGTTTTCATCTGCACGATCGTGTGAAGAATGTCATGGATGTGGTTGTTTAAGTACAGCACGGGGTTGGCTATCACTGTTTTGGTGGAAGCGATGCTTGCCGAGAGTAACGGCAGGGTCGTGGGCAATGGAAGCGGGGACTGAAGCTGCTTGACGGTCGTCTCCTGGTGAAATGAAATGAACACGATCTACTGAAATCCCTAGGCGCATTCACTTTTTGTTCACCAGTTTATCCCAGTTGCTCTTACGACCAGTATTCCCTCTAAGCTAAGTTAGTGTGAGCTAGCTCACAGTTTCCTAGCCTCCGGCTCAGACATTTTTGTCTTAGCTCAGGAAGGATGGCTCCGGAGCAAACTAATTTATGCAGCAGCCAAATCGCTTGCTCACAACTTTAATGACAGGAGCTCACCAAGTAGAATTTTTGCTCACAAGGCTCCAGTTTAGAGGGAGCATTGCTTACGACTGTCTAATTTAACAAGATTGAGCAAACTCAGCTCTGGATCTGATAGCAGGATCTTTAACTTTAAATTAAATGCCCTCCTCCATGGCCCTAGCTTTGTAAAAGACTTTGCCCACTTCAGCTCATTTGGGCCCCCCGATATACCACGAAGGAAGTTAATTAGCGGTCGATCAATATCCTCAGTAACAGCCTCTATCCATACACCAGATTCATCTAACAAATGGCCAGCTACCGTAAGAGTTAAATACTCGGAGCGTTGAAGGTGCATATTGTCCCC
The DNA here is from genome assembly GCF_001447785.1 of Gekko japonicus. NCBI lineage: Eukaryota > Metazoa > Chordata > Lepidosauria > Squamata > Gekkonidae > Gekko > Gekko japonicus. Next base: position 833,840 of record NW_015175369.1, read on the forward strand.
CTGACGTATAAAAGAATCTAGTGATTGCTTTCCCAATGCTGTCCGCAGCCCTTATGACCAAGGTCTGTCTTTGGGTGCCGTGTTCGGCTCCCAAGTCTCTGATGCTGCACGTGAACACCTGAATCCGTCTTATACCGAGTTGCATTATGGGTCCGCCCAAGTCAGTCCTCCCTGCTCTGATTGGCAACAGCTCTCTGGGGTCCCAAGGCAGAGGTCTTTCTTGTCATGTATCACCTAAACCTCTTCATCCGGGACCTTCAGCATGCAAAGCAGGTGCCACACCTCCTGCCCCAAACCTTACAGATACCCTTTCCTCAGCCAGTTATGCAGTTTTTCAGTACAAACAGGAAACGGAGTAGGGATCAGGGGTCGTTTCGTAGAAAAAGAGCTAGGGGAACTCATTAGCATAACTCATTAGCATATGCCACACCCCCTGACATCACTGGAAGTGTGTCATAAGGCCACACCCCCTGACATCACCGGACGTGTGTCATAAGGCCACACACCCCGCCCCCAACAGTCCCGGCCACCGCCGCCGGCCTTGCAGCTCCACTGCCAAGCCCCATGAGGGGCCCGGCGGTGGACCTGCAAGGCCGGTGGGAGTGCAAGGAAGCCCCGCGAAGGCCCTCCCTGGCCCCAGGCAGGCAGGGGTGGGGAGAGGCAGGGAGGAAGCAACTTGCCCTCCCTCTTCTCCTGCCCCTTCCTGGCTTAATGAGGGCCAGAAGCGGGGCGGCTGGAAGCAGGGGGCGGGGCTTCGTCATGTGCCCCGCCCCCCATACCTCACCCGGGGAAACTGCGATCCCCCGCGATATGACCTCTGGTAGGGATAATACGGAGTGAGGCTCCAAAGTACGCAAACAGTTACCAAACTGCACGCAAGGCCATCACTGAACTGGGATTCGGGACGGACACGAGGTATTCTCCCACCTACACCTTTACTCGGTGAGGAGGCAGGAAGCTTGTTTAGTAAACATATACTCAGGCCTTCCAGGGAAAAGGAGTTGTCAAGACACATGTCTCAATAAAGCTTTAGAAAGGGCTATCTAAAAACAGCCCTGACCTGGATGGCCCGGGCTAGCCCGACCCTGTCAGATCTTGGAAGCTAAGCTGAGTCGGCCCTGGTTAGTCTCTGGATGGGAGACCTCCAAGGGAGTCCCAGGTAGCCGCTCAGAGGCAGCCAATGGCAAACCACCTCTGAATGTCTCTCGCCTTGAAAGCTCCACGGGGGTCGCCGCCACAAGTCAGCTGTGACTCGACGGCAAAACAACAACAGCAAAAATCTAAAAACAATAAAAAGCGAACTGTAACCAGCAAAAAGAGTTACTAAAAGAAAGAGCAGTAATTGGCAGGAGGACATCTGAAAACGAGTAAAAACTCAGAACCCCTGAAGGCAGTTGATAAAATCAGTGATGAAGTGAGGAGTGAAGTTAATGGACAGAAGTGAAAAAACAGTAATACAGATCTGTATTAGGAAGGGGGTGGGGAAAAAAAAGTGTGACCCTTTCTGGATGGTCACTTGCAAGGTCATGCTGAGCCTCACGGGACAGAGAGCACCACAGTTTGCAGACCGTGATTGGTCTTATATTTTGATTCTGAGAATGCTTTCATGGCTCTGTAAGCTACTTTGAAGACATTCCACAAGTTTACATAAGGAAACAAGCGCACGTTTGAGCATCTCTAGCTATATTGTCTGGTTTGTTCTTATTTACACCAACAGTTTTTAATCCACTGATTCAGGGATGCTTGCTTTGATAGCCTAACAGTGCCATCCTAAGCAGAGTAGCACCCTTCTAAACCCACTTTAATGGACTTAGAGACTGTGTTATTGCAGGTACCCAACAGTACAGCCCTTTGTGTTTCTCGCATCCTTGCATGAGCAGTTCTCTAGGAATGTCTCTGCCCTCTGGGCTTTTTGGGTGGTCAGAAGAGATCCCCAGCCCTTTCATCAGAGCAAAAGATTGTAGGGTCCAGACTAGGGATGGGCACAAACAGAATTATGAACCAAAATTCGTCACGAACCAGGCCCGGTTCATGGTTTGCGAGCCTTGGTTCGTGTGATCGCGTCTCCCATGAACTGAACCGTTCTTCATGGAGGTTTGTGGGAGCGGTTTGTGGGCCAGACATGCTGGTGCTGATGAATCAATTGTCCAGGCAAGGTGGGGGGGGGATGGACTTCTGCAGCCCTGGAAACACCAATAGTGGCCCTTCAAAGCTTGATAGGCAGCTCTGGCGGCCAACAAGAGAGCTCCCATTCTGCTCTATGGGAGGAGAATGGATATATACCCTCCACCTCACACTCAGCTGCTTTTACTTTGCAGCAGGCAGTTAGACAGAGTGGGAATAGTTACTGTGAGACACAGAGGGAAGGAATTGGAAGTCTGTGTGAACAGTGTTGGTACTTCAGAGCTCTGAAGCACCTGTCCCTCTGTGTTATTGCGAGGCAGAGGGGTTCAGGCAGTGGGTTCCTCAGCTGAGGACCCACACAGTCCCCCTCAGTGGGAGTTTTGTGCACCTATCCCTGGCTGCGATTGTGTCTGGTGGTCTCAGGGCTCTGAGTTGAACCTGTCCCTCTGCTGCAACTTGCAGGGGGTCTGTTTGACACAGTCTTGATTCCTGAACCTGTGGCATGATTTCCCCAGAGAGCACTTTCCTGGGGGCACCTGCTTTGGGGGCTGCTACTCGCCCCCCTCCCCAGCCAATCCTCACCAAACTTGGAGGGCAGGTAAAGGGGCACCCCAGGGAGATCCTCTGCAAGTTGGATGTCTCTAGCTTGCAGAGGATCTGTTTGACACAATCCTAAGAGAGCACTTTCCTGGGGGCACCAGCCCCCCTAAGTCCACTCCTCACCAAACTTGGAGGACAGGGAGAGGAGGGTCAGCTGGAGACTTGCTGCGAGTTTGGCATCTCTAGCCCAGAAGGGAGCCATTCTACCATGCCATGAACCTCACAAACCAGTTCGTTAAATGGAAAGGTTCATGGAGGTTCGTAGTTCGTGAACCCCCACGAACTACGAACCCCCATGTTCTTGGTTTGTGCTCATCCCTAGTCCAGACTCAATGAAATCCGGATGTAATTCAGCAAAAGGTTATATAATTAAGGCAGGGATCCCCAACCTTTTGGATCCTGTGGGCACCTTTGGCATTCTGACACAGAGTGGGGTGGGGCGGGGCGGGGCAACCACAAAATGGCTGCCCTGGGAGGCACAGCTGACCACAAAATGGCCACTGTGGGAGGCAAAGCCCCCTCCCCAAGTGGAAGCCCAAATTCAGGGGACAATACGCTGGGAAAGAGGAGTGTGAGAGAGAATAAAGCAAACAGTGTGGTGGCATCTGCTACCTAAACTCCATTTTTTTAATCTGTCCAGCCAATCAGTTCTCCACTGGTCAGTCAGAAACCTTGCCAGGGAGAAGCCCACCTGACTCCACCCACTTTCTAAAACACTCAGAGGGTACCAGGAAAGCATAGGCAGGTGCCATGGTGCCCACATGCATCATGCTGGGGGGCCCTGGATTAAGTTATTGTCGCAACTTTTATCATTCAAGTGAAGTCAAGTGAAACGGCTAGTAAAGCTGTTACCAAAACAAAGAAAGCCTCAATAAAAAGGATGGCCTTACTTGCTGCGATTCTTGCAACAAAAACTTCAGCTCCATCCTCACGGATGCGAGGCCGCCCCCTTGCGCTCCATGGAGGCTGCAGTAGCTCAGGAAGACCCTCAGGAGCGCCTGATTCCTCTGCAGCCACCACTTCCGCCGTTCAGCGTGTTCCCGTTTGGCTTGCAGCCTGCGTCTTTCGATCTGATGCCGCTCGTACGAGCCGATCTCTGGCTTATCTGCCGCTTCTTCATGCTCGAGCAAGTCTCCATTGATCCGGGCCTCTGCATAGCCCTTGCCACGTGCTTCGTGGTTGGAGATCTCATGCAGAGCCGCAATTTCTTTTTCCAGCCAGTTGTAAAGCTGGAACCGGAGCTTCCCGCCGTCGACCTCGTAACCGGTGGCCAATGTTCTCAGTTCGGTCATGAGGATTTTGAGACACGCTCTGAACTTGAGCTGCTCGGCAATCACATCGACTTCTGTTTCCTCTGTGTCCCCATCCTGGCTTTGATTGGCATCTGGGCTTTTCTCATCTTGCTTTTGACCATCGGCTTCCAATTTTGAATCCTTCATTAGCAAGCCTTCCTCCTCTTCATCTTCTTGTGAACCACTTCTCTCTGTGTCCCAATCAAGTTTCAAAGGTTCATCCTCAAACGTTATCGCTGGCTGGCTCCAGTCGATAAGGTCCGCAGACTCCGCTGATGGCTCTGACCAGTGTGCAGCGCTCCCTTCCCCCAACGCCTTTGGCTCCAATTTCACACCATTCTGCATAACAGGACTTGGGCTGGCTACCTCTTTCTTGGCAGAAAGCACGGTCCTGTGGCTTATTTGGGGAAGTTTGGAAAGGACTTCAAGAGCTAAGACGGGACAACCCACTTTAAAATGAGCATTGGCAGTGGTGAAAAAAAGCTTCCTCTCAATGAGATTAATTTTATCCACAAAGCTTTTCTCTGACTGTAAACCTACAGTGGCCAAAGCCCCATCGGGTGAGCAAAAATTTCTCCGGATCAGCAAGGGGTGGGTACGAAGGTAGTTGTAGAAACTGAACACCACAGGATTGCATGATTTGATGATGACTAGGGAAAAAAATCAGAGAGACGTAAAAGTGTAGTCACAGAATGGATGCTTTTCAAAACTGGGGGCAAAACTGGGGACACTGAGGTCTAAGAAACAGTCTTATGTTTATGAAACAGTTTATGAAACAGTCTACCAGATCTTATCTCAACTGGGCTCAACCCTAATTTTCTAGCCCACTATTTGTAAAGCCACTGGAAATACCACCCATTTCAACATATGGGTCATACCGCTCCTGGAGTGACATTCACCATACCAGTACCCCCCCCCATAACAATTTTTATTAAGAGTAACTTTGAGTTAACAACGAGAACATATAGTATAACAAGAATAGATACACATGAAGGGGGTAATCTTAATGTACCCCTGAGATAGCAAGTGGTGTATAACAATTTAACAATATACATAGCATTGATATCACAAAATGTAGAATGATATCCAAACCAAGTACAACTGGCGAAAAGTGTAAAAATACTTAGTGATTACCAGGAACTACCTCTAAACAATACATATGAGATGTGAGAAGTGAGAGAAAAAAATCATTAGCTAAAAGGTGACGAGTAAGTGTTGAAAATAAACAAAGCATAAGTATAATGTGATTGATGAAAATTTTATGAGAACAGCATAAAGGCAGATGTAAAGAACAAAAAGGCACTCTATTGTACTTAAATCCATTTGATATAGTTCTTCTAATGGGGAGAGATAAATTCTTCTGACTCTAAAAAAGACAGTACTGGGAACCATGATTAGAAGTACCCATGGGTACTCTCATGCAAGGAGGGGGAAAAATCCAGAACTGCACTTAAAATTATTCAGGCAAAGAAATTCTGCATGCAATTGGTAACACAAAGAGAATAATTTAGACAGGAGTGCAGGGGTACCTCTACACATGCCTTCTATACACACTAGGAAGTTACGACCAGTTGGGGCTCTTGGGCTGATAACCCCTGGACATTCACAAGAATGTGTGTACTCCCCCTCCCCCCAACCCTTCACATTTTATGGTGTTCACTGGTTAAAAATACAGCTCAAAGTGTGTGCTCACTCATTCTTAATGTGTAAACTTTTACTAACAAGGCTGACTTTTATCACACAATTGCAAGATTTCTTTACCTGGATTTTCATCGTCTTCCTTTGGTGTCTGTTCTAGTAAAGTGTCGAGTGCTCGGGTGTACTCTTTCATGACCCAGTACGCAAGGCTTCTCAGGAAAGGATCGGGGTGCAACTTAGTACACCTGAACCCAGTCCCGTCTTTTTCACAGCCCAAAATCTTTTCATAAAGGATGGCTGTGTAGGTGGAGGAGATCTCAAATTCAGACTCATACAAACGAGCAATAACCATAGCTAACTGGATGTCTTCCATTTTCTCAAGGCATACCTATGAGACAAAGGATGACATGTTGTAGTGATAGAGTTCTAGCACTCACATTTGGAAATCCAGATTTAAAAAAAAAAACGAATCTACATTTGCATTTTAGATTTCTTCTGACAGCCAAGCCAGTAAACAAAAACAGATTGTTACACCTTCTCTGGAACTTGGCTAGCTTTCCTCTGTTATTACATTGATCCGCAGAATTATCGCCAAATGACAGCCGATGCATGAGATGAAATCTTACACAAGTATTTCCCCATTGGGTTGACTCATTTTGCATTACACTGAACAGAAAACAAAACCAGTGTCCTATCTGAAGAACTACAATGGCATCTAATAAAACAAAGAGATGAAAGACAAATGGATCAGTCCCAACAGTCAAAATATAGGCTAATGAGAACCTCTGGTATCCCAGCTAATTTTCTTTTACTGATGTTGCATGAAAGCAGTAATAATTACACTGGGCGAGCCTCACAATGCAGTTTGAATACCTCTATAGCATCTTTTAATGACCCTGCTAATAAGAAAAAGGCGGCGGACTGCTCAAAGCGCTGTTTCCCCAACAAGGCAAAAGCGTTTTTCAAAGCTGCTTTGCGCCATCGATCTTCGCTGAAATTATGGCTGAAAAACTGTGTCATCTTCTCATCGTGTTGAGACCTGTGGATGAAAACAAAAGTAACGGATGCTTAACTATGGGAAATGGGATGTGTGCTCTGGGAATGTAACAGGAATTGCTACAATTGCCATAAGGTTTCCCTTAAGTTCTAGCGGTCTTCACAGCCCAAGGCAATGGAAGGAACCTACCGAAACAGACCCCACACCACAGCTTTCTTCTTCATTGCAAGGTAAAAGAGTGCAGCGTCCAAGGCGTCGTTGTTCCTCTGGAATGCTGCTTTTGCAACCTGTAATGTTTAGAGAAGGTAACAAAAATTCCACCATCTCACCAAATTGACAGGAAGACATCTTTTCATGTTCCCCCCTCAAAAAAAAGCAGAGCGGGCACGTGAGATTTGGGACTTTATAACCTTAGACAAATCATCACAGAAAAAACCGGACTCCACAAGGATGCAAGAAAACTGATAAAAGTACATGCAGCAGGCATCCCCAACCTTTTTGAGACGGCGTGCACCACTGTAGCCCGGACACAGGGTGATGGGTGCAGCCACAAAGTGGCTGCCACAAAATGGCTTCTACAGGAAATGGAGCCAGCCATACAATGGCAGCTGCAGGTTACCTTCAGTCATACAGTGAAGATCCTTGTGCTGTGGTGGCAGCTGCTGCCAAAGCAACATTTTAAAAAATTGCACAAATGTCCAATGGCCAGTTAGAAGCTCTGTGGCACCTGGCTCCACTCACTTTCTGAAAACACTTCATTAGCACCAGGAAAGGTGTGGATGGACCCCATGGTACCTCCACGAGCACCACATTGGAGACCCTGGTATAGAGGAATGAGGAGTGAATGGGGAGTGAAAAGCCATCAATTGAGAAAAGCAAACAAGTAAAAAAGCATAGGTAGTAGTCCAAACAGCCCAGACTACCAAGGAAGATTAGAATTGCTGCACAGAGGAAGGAATAGCCAGGGGTCATTTCCTGCAGGAGCACACAGGAGCGGAGCTCCGGCGGTAAAGAGCCCAGGGGGCGGGCACATGCAACAAGCCCCACCCCCTTCTCCCAGCAGCCCTCAGTCAGAGCAAGAAGCAGCCAGGTAAGCTGCAGAGCTTACGCACCCCCCCGGTCCAAAACAGTCCAGTGGCACCTTTAAGACCAAGTTTTATTCAGGTACAAGCTCTCCCTCCCCGCGAGGACAGATCTGCACGTCCCCCCCCCCAATAGCTAGCAATCCAAAAAAGTCCGGTGGAGCCTGAGCGGTGGGTGTTGCCTTCTGACACACGTCCGGTGATGTCAGGGTGTGTGGCATATGCTAATGAGTTATGCTAATGAGCTCCCGCACCTCTTTTTCTACGAAATGACCTCTGGCAATAGCAAAAAACCTCTGCTCATCTCTTGCCTGGTAAACCCCATGAGGTGAAACTTCAAGGGGTCACCATGAGTTGGTTGCAACTCGACACTTTACCTTTACGGAACCACACAACAAATACCCTTTTATTTATACATTTCTTTTTGTGTAGGATGACTAACTGGGAAGGGAAGCAATACAGTAGGTTATTATTGACATTGTTCTATATAAGATGAAATTTTTAAAATGAGGTCAGAAAAGGAACCAACTAGGCTCTTTCGAATATATATATTTTTAAAAAGAACGGTTTCGATTGTTCCAGTAAGACACAGGGAGGGGAAAACAAACTTGACCCAAAAACTGGAAACAAGAACCACAAAGGTAAGAAAGAAGCCTGATGAAGGGCCAATATTAAAAACCTATTGTAAACTTATTATATAGAAAAATTTTATTTATTTATTTTATTTATTTATTTAAAGCATTTTACCCCGCCCTCCCCGCAAGCAGGCTCAGGGCGGCTTACAAGGGGCAACGCCCAGCATAAAACCAATAAAACAGTAAAATCACAATATAACAATAATAGTAATAACGATAAATAACAATAAAAGTGCTTCAACATTACTATTCACTATTCACAATAAGTGCTTGCATTGTCAAGATGGTCTCAGTTGTTATGTCTTCCAGCAGCCCCATTTGGTGCCACTGTCAAAAAAATACATGTATTTATTAGAAAGACAGTTAAAAACAAACAAGGGCCCAATGAAAGCCCTATTACAAAGTGCAAATGACCTAAACATGACCAAGGGGTGGAAACGCGTCAGGTCTCTTGTATTGCCCCTTGTGTTTAGGTCATTTGCACTTTGTAACAAGGCTTTCAATGGGCCCTTATTTGTTCTTTATTGTTCCTGTCCAGCCATTACTGGTAATGCTGCAAAAGCTGAACTGGGAGAATAACTCATTTGAGGTTTTGAAAGCAAATCTGGATTCTGGATGGACGTTTTTTGCCCTGTCAAATTAAAAAAAAGTCTGATCTAGCTCTACACTGGACACGATAGCTTGCATTCAAGGATGGTGCTTTAGATTTTACAAATCAAGCAGTCAACAAGACTTGCAGAGAAGATGCTTTCTGTCTATTAGGGTCAGCAAGCACTACAACACAATAAACTGATTCCTTCAAATCATAAGAAAATCCTAGTGTAAAAATACACCATCAACGTCGTCTCCAAATGTCTATCTGAATGTATTATCCTTCATCACTTTTTGTAAAGCACTTTATGAGCAAGAGAGCTTTTGTACTACTCTAATATCTCCTAAGATCCAATTTTGAAACATTGTTATGTAATCCGGAGACGACGTTGATGATGTATTTTTACACTAAGATTTTCTTATGATTTGAAGGAATCTGTTTATTTGTTGTGGTGCTTGCTGACCCTAATATACAGAAAGCATCTTCTCTGCCAGTCTTGTTGACTGCTTGATCTGTGGGTCAGACTCTCACAACTGTTTTCTTTACATTTGTTCTCCGATTAGGTCATGTTTGTCCACACTTGTCTTACTTTAGATTTTACACCAATCACCTGAACAGAACGAATCAATGTTGCACCGGGTGAATAATACTGCCTTGGATTCATTAGACCAAAAGTTATTGAGAATGATGAGCAGAATACAGAAGCTGTTGCACCAGACCAGCTGAGACACACTGGCGGTTCAGATCATAGTGCTCTATAGGGAACAGTGGTTCTTGGCCTTACACCACTCGGGTGTCGTGGGTAGAGTGCTGGACTGGAATATGGGAGTAAAGGTAAAGGTTCCCTTGCTCGAAAGCCAGTTGAATCTGACTCTAGGGTCGCGGTGCTCATCTCCGTTTCAAAGCCGAAGAGCCAGTGCTGTCCGAAGACGTTTCCGTGGTCATGTGGCCGGCATGACTAGACACCAAGGCGCACGGAACGCTGTTCCCTTCCCACCGAAGTGGTCCCTATTTATCTACTTGCAATTTCTTGCTTTCGAACTGCAAGGTTTGCAGGAGCTGGAACTAGAGATTGGAGCTCACTCCGTCATGCGGCACACTCGGGTCTCGAACTGCTGAACGACCGACCTTCCACAGCCTGCAGTTCAGCGTCTTAACCACTTGAGCCACCGCAGCTGGACTGGAATATGGGAGACTCAGGTTCAAATCCCCGTTCTGCAGCAGAAGCTCTCCGGGTGAACTTGGGCCAGTTACACACTCTCAGCCTCCCTGACCTGACATGCAATGGAGGAGAGGGGAACCAAGTAAGATATTTTGGAACCCCTTGGGGAGAAAGGTGGGATGTAAATGGAGTATATGTGAAACGGGGATGTTCCGCCAGGCCTATGGGTTGAGGCGGAGGAGCTCTAACTATATTGGCCTCCTCTACCTGGCCTTGGGCTATTTATTCAGCGCTATCGTTGCTGCTTTTCTGCCTCTTGCCCAGTATCTGGTTTTTATCTGTGGGCACACGTGCGGAAAGCTTTTTGGGAGCACTTGTCAACTTCTATCTTACTGCCATCTTGAAATTTGTATCAGCTAATGTTGTATAGGGTTTTAATATTGTGCAGATTAAATCCAGGGGTCATTTGCTGCGGGAGCGCACAGGAGCGGAGCTCCGGCAGTAAGGAGCCCAGGGGGCGGGCACATGCAACAAGACCCACCCCCTGCTCCCAGCAGCCCTCAGTCGGTCCACGAGGAGCAAGAAGCAGCCAAGAAAGTTGCAGAGCCCCGGCCTGCCTTCAGGTACAAGCTCTCCCTCCTCTGTGAGGGCAGATCTACGCGTCCCCCCCCCATAGCTAGCAATCCAAAACAGTCCAGTGGCACCTTTAAGACCAAGCTTTATTCAGGTACAAGCTCTCCCTCCTCTGCAAGGTCAGATCTGCACATTCCACCCCCCCCCCAATAGCTAGCAATCCAAAACAGTCCAGTGGAGCCTGAGCGGTGGGTGTTGCCTTCTGACACGCTTCCGGTGATGTCAGGGGGTGTGGCATGTGCAAATAAGTTATGTTAATAAGTTATTCTAATGAGCTCCTGCACCTCTTTTTCTACAAAATGACCCCTGTTTAAATCTATTGCACATACCTACTGTTCTAACCCGCCCTGAGTCCTGCAGTGCAGGGAAGGGCAGGCTTAGACATTTAGTTAAGTAAAGGTAAAGGTTCCCTTGCTCGAAAGCCAGTCGAGTCCGACTCTAGGGTTGCGGTGCTCATCTCCGTTTCAAAGCTGAAGAGCCAGCGCTGTCCGAAGACGTTTCCGTGGTTATGTGGCCGGCATGACTAAACACCAAGGCGCACAGAACGCTGTTACCTTCCCACCGAAGTGGTACCTATTTATCTACTTGCAATTTCTTGCTTTCGAACTGCTAGGTTGGCAGGAGCTGGAACTAGAGACGGACGCTCACTCCGTCACGCGGCCCTGGGGTCTCGAACTGCTGACCTCCTGACCTTCCACAGCCTGCAGTTCAGCACTTGAGCCACCGCAGCTCCAGACATTTAGTTAAAGAAATGTAATTCAATCAATCAATCAATCACTTCCCATGAAGGCAGGCAGAGTCGGGGCCCGTTACCTTTTCCATGCACCTTCGAAGGGTGTTGATATTTCTGACCCACCAGCCTATGCCCATGGCTCGAAGCTCGGACCACTGAGGGTCTCCTCGTTGGATGGCAGGGATCATGTTGATCAGCTCTTCCTCAGCCTCCGAGTGGAAGGCCCAGGCAAAGTGGCACGTGGAGACACCTGGGCAACGACACAAGAAAACCCCTTTGCGTAAAACGACTAAAAAACAGGGACAGTTCATACCAGAAATAATACTGAGGTGGGAGAAAGCTAATCAGCTCCCTGGGCCAGGTGGGCAACGTAGTGTAGGTTTAGCCCACTCACCCGACCTTGTGCCTGGGCTAGCAGGGGAAACGTAGGGGACGGAAATGACATCACGTCATGCAGTGATGACACTTCCGGGTTTTCACCCAGAAGTGATGTCAATGGGTGGTGCGACATCATTTCCGCCCCTTGCCTGGCTGCCGAAGCTCCCGGGGGTACAGAGCAACAGCCTGGCCACCCTAAGCTGGGAAACAGGATGCATTTATTTTAAACAAGGTTTCTTGCTGATCTCTGGCTTGTCAGCCGCTAAGTTCATAGTATGCTGAGAGTCACTTTGGATCTTTGAATTAACACGTATACCAAGCTTGACAATGCAAAACATAAAGCACAGTACAGCTTTCAGTTCCACTGCTGCAAAAGGCTAATGCATCCCTTTCCCCTCCTTTCTTCCCAGCTCCCACACAGGGGCAGTCTGCATGATTCTTGGAGCTCTGGGCAAAAGTCGAGGCTGGATCCTCAGAATCATTGCCCCATGCCGGGGTCAAGCAAGGGCTGGCCCTCGCCCCCTGCAAGGCAGGTGAGAGCCACAGCCACTGCATCGCCAGCCGCTTGAACCCGGGATGGGGTGAGAGTAAGGGGAGGCAGAGCCCTGCGCTGCTTCTTCCCCCTTTCCAGTAGGGGTGGGACTGTGGGTGGACGGGGTCTCCTGCACGGTCCCTGGAGGAGCTTCCCAGATTGCCACTGGCAAAAACTGCCGCTGCTTGCAGAGTTGCTCTTTGCATGAGCCACATCACTAGATTGGAAGTTAGTGCCATCCATAACAAAAACGTATTGCTGCAACGATCATTCATTCACATGCATTACACTATATATTTGAAAAGCTACTTGCAGATTTCTAGACCACCTTTTCCAGAAACCAGTGCACACTCAATGCAGGTTCTGCAGATCTGGAAAAAATGTTACTATTTATCCACACAGTCAAAACCAGATTTTATAACCCCCTAACAAAAGCCAAAACGGCATCCTATCAGAAATAAAAACAAGCTCTTTCAAATAGCCTCACAAGGCTGATGAAAGTCATAGAGAGACTGTCTGTGCCACTAAATGCATCCCCGCTGAGAGCATCACTGAAAAGGTGGACTGTGGACTCTGCTGTCTTAACCGTGGTCAGGGACCACTAACAGCAACTGACCCGAAGACCAGAAAGGGTGCACGGGTACATCCGGAAGACCTTCCCTTTTATTCCAAGAAGGTGCTGCTAAGTGTTATCTGGCAAATGTTGGGAGAGGTAAAGTAGAGGACTCCGCTTTATTTGATGACGCAGCACCCTGTGTTTGACTGAAGCAAAAACAAGTGAGAACTCCAGAGATACCATGATTGCTATCCTCTTTAATGTACTCCTGCTACCTCTCACCACAAACCGTCCATGTAACGTAACACTACAAAATCACACTCCACAGGTCTACACAACTGGAGAAGTGCCCGTTAAGCTACCAGATCCCCACAGTCCGGTGTGAGAGCCAGTTTGGCATAGTGGTTAAGAGTGGCAGACTCTAATCTGGAGAACTGGGTTTGATTCCCTACTCCTCCATGTGCAGCTGCTGGTGTGACCTTGGGTCAGTCACAGTTCTCGCAGAGCTGTTTTCTTAAGGGCAGTTTTCTAAGAGCTCTCTCAGCCTCACCTACCTCACAGGGTGTCTGTTGTGAGGAGAGGAAGGGAAGGAGATTTTGAGCCACTCTGAGACTCTGTGTGAAGGGTGGGGTATAAATCCAAACCTCTTCCTTCTTCTTATAGTGGGAAGACAATTTACGTCCTCTAGACCTACCTGAAAGTATTTCTGTATCTCCCCACCCACTGCACAACTATCTAAAAATCTTTAATCAAACTATGCATTACCTTGATGGAGCAGCTGAACACGGTACAGCGGTGGGAGCGATGTCAGAAGACACGTATGTAAACGCATCGCTAACAAATACCGCAAGCCACACTCATCTAGCGTGTCTCTCCCTGTAAAACAAACATTTTTGTTGTATGTGCATTCACAAAATATCAGAACATGATATATACAGATCAGCAGACACAGGTGTGCAGAAAGACACACGCAGGGAAACTAACAAGATGTGTCGCTTTGGCTGGTCTCAATAAAAGCTATGACGTCGCTTTCCTCGCTAAATTTTTCCTTTGGATGAACTCAGCGCCTCTGAAACCCTGCCTGACAAAATCTGTCATTGCCACAAGGAAACTTTTATGGTAGAAATCATCTGCCCGGATGAAGATCTCAGATCATTAAAAAGAAAAGAACATTGAACAGGAAGGGATAATCCACCAAGCTTGCATTTGTACATAATTAGTCCAGATTCAATTCTGCCTTCATTTGTTTGAGCAAATGGAGTATTAACAAGGAATTAGACCCAGCCATTTACCTGAGTAATGCTTCTCCCTGTTTTCGTCAAGTTCAGTGCTCGTCGTGGCCACGGTGTCTGCCAAAGCGACCAAGAACATCTGTTCCAGTCGGGTGAGTCCTGGCAGACTGGAGTGCATTAGATGGCTTGAAAGGACACTGGCGTGTTCTCGGCCAAAGTAAGTTGGCCCATACTGAGACAGGTTAATTACTTTGGATCTATGCTCTCTCCTTTCTGGCTCAAAGTCAATGAAGTCATCAGTCGTGACTTGCTGAACCTGGAAAAGGTCTGAGTACTGGTCCTCTGTTTTCCTTTTCGCGTGGTCTTCTGAGACTTGCGGCCCTTTGGTGACTTCCTCGGTTTTGTACGTGGAATCCTGGTCTGCCGAAAGGAGCGCGTATAAGGGCAGTGGCGGAATGGAATCGATCTCTGTGTAGTCCCGTGTACCGTCTTTCCCGGTGGTGATGGCATCTTTAGCAGTGCTGCCGCTGACACTGATGGTACGGGAAAGATGCCGTTTGGAACCCCCTTCTCCGGCCTCTGGATCTTTAACAATTGCAACTTCCCCGGCGATACATTTCACTAAATGCGAAAGAATGGCTTTTGCTCGGCGAACTTTGCCCAGATCCATCAGTTCTAGCAGTTGGGTTGGGTGATACTGGGGGAGAGTGGGAGAAAGGACGTGAGCGGCTTCAAAAAGGCCACCGTCTTGAATCACAGCGGGGGTACCAAAGACGTCATCCATAATTCCAGCCCCGTCGATTATACTGGGCTTTTTTGCAAGCAGACTTGTTTTCATTGGATCTGGCGTGGGCGAATCGTCGGCCAAAAAGGCATTGTTTCCCCCATCTCCTGATTTCACGGCATGCTTCCACTGTGCATAGACATGCATTTCACAGTCCATCCCAACTACTAATATTCCATCTCTTACCCAAGACAGAGAGACGGGCAGGGAAGGGGTACCATCCACAGAGGAGACCAGGTCAATCGATCTCAGCAGTACCCATTTGGACTTGATACCTTGTTTTATGCTACCACCTAGTGGTAAAGTAATGACAGCTACACCATCCTTGCTGCTGGTTTGTTCTGTCACGATTCCTGAGAGACGCCCGTACATGAAAATGTTGGCGCCCACTCCGACTGTAAGGATGTGTGAGCCATCTTCCTTCGAAACCCAGTCCAAGTGGACCAGATGCTTGATATTCGGCAAGAGGTACCTGTCCTTGTTCAAAAACACGTCCGATTTACTGTACACAAATAAATTACTATCCACGCTAACTCTCGAGTCCAGGACGCTCCCCACTTTCACCAAATCATCCAGGTGAACTGTCTGCTCCAACACCCACTCGGATCCTCCAGTCGACTCGCATTCAAAGATACAAACATGCATAGAAAACTCTTTGGAAAGAAACCCGTTGTGCTGGATGGGCTGCTTGTACGCCACGGCCAAGCGCCCCGTGTAGGAACAGCTGACGGCAACCGGCCTTCCCACGACCGACACCATGCTGCTGTCTTCGTCTCTTTCGTCATTCATTAATGGCCACTTCTTCCAGTGATAGGTCTCCTTCGTGCCGTTTTTGCTGCTCACCACTGTCTCTATGGAACACTTCCAGAACCGCACTTTATTATCAGAACAGGAAGTCACCAGCAAATAAGGGGCGAGACAGACGGGGTAGATGGATGAAGAGCTCAGGTGCCCTAAGTTAATCAAACAACAGTTCAGGATTAGTGGCGGGAAACAGGAACATTGAAACAAATGCAGCCCTGGAAGCAAGGAGAAGGGCATTTTAAAAAAAGTAATGGTGGTGGTGGTGGTGAGAAGTGCTGTAAAGTTGCAGTCAACTTAGGGCAACCCTTCATAGTTGGTGGACTTGCAGAAAAATCCAGATTTTTTGGAAATTAGTATTAACACATATAAACACCACAACTGGCTACACACTACCAGAGAGTCCCCAACTAGTCCTACTAAACCTTTGGCAGGAGTTAAAACATTCCCAAGATACGATGAGAGCTCATTTTGAGATTAATACTGGCTGCAAAGAACGTTATAGCCACAAATTGGAAGATGCTAAACTCCCCTTCAACAGAAGCCTGCTATTCTAAAATCTGGGGTTATGCCATTATGGACAAAATAACAGAAGACCTTAGGAGATCAGAAAGCCCTTTGGCTACTTCAAATTACCTAGAGAAATGGTACCCTTTTTTGGAAAAATGTTGTTTTGAGCGAGAAAACCTGAATTCTTTTGAAAATAACAGAAATAGTAAATTTATAGCCCTGTTGTAATAAAAGAGATAATGTTACAGAGAACTTACACATTGATAAAACTCAGTGTTCTGTAGTAAAAAGTTGGTTGTTTACTTTTGTTCTACTATGATTGCATTATGGTTGTATTTGTTGTAATGATTAATAAAAAAAACTTTTAAAAAAAACCCCTTAGGGTGACCCTGTAGAGTTTCCAAGGCAAGAGACCTTCAGAGGTGGCTTGCCACTGCCCGACTCTGTGTAGCGACTCTGAGCTTCCTTGGTGGTCTCCCCTCCAAGCACTAACCAGGACCGACCCAGCTTAGTTTCCGAGATCGGATGAGATTGGGCCAGCCTGGGCCATCCAGGTCAGAGCATCAAAGTAATGGGGCTACACTATAAAGAAATGGTTCAGGAAGGCACTTGTATAACAGGAACAGGACTGTGGACAATACCACTGTGTATAGTCTGTATTACGTGTTTTCTGTATGTATCATCCTGCTTTCACTACAGTGGGGAATTTCACATTACCCAGTTTCACCCGGTTTCAAGCTGGTAATGATCCGTTTTGAAGTGAACCGATAAAGGGCTGCCATTTCACACAGGGCTTTCCCATACCGGAAATGAGCCGGATCAGAAGCGGTTTGCCATTTCAGACTGCACCGCTTTTTCCCTGCCATTTTTCGCCCATGCGGGCGATCTCCGGCTTTTTTTTTCTCCTTGGAATGTTCGCTTTATAGCGCTATAGCACTATAACAAAAATAAAGCTGCATTCCAATGCGGTTGATATAATGCCATTCCGTTATAGCGCTATAGCACTATAATGCTATAAAGCGAACATTCCAAGGAGAAAAAAAAAGCCGGAGATAGCCCGCGTGGGCGAAAAACGGTGGGAAAAAGCGCATCAGGACCGGGAGAGGGAAGTGAAGACTACTAGGAAGCGGTTGACAGGTAAAACGCTTCAGTCCCGTTTCCTAAACGGGACAGAAGCATTTGTGTATGAAATGGCAAATATATTCCGGAAGGGAACCAGTTCTCAAACGGGTTCTGTCTGAAATGACAGACCAGAAACCGTTTGGGAACCGTTCCTCTTCCAGAATATATTGTCTGTCTGAAATTCCCCATTGTCTTCTAAATACGTAATACCATTTCCTGCACTATTTATTTAAAACATTTATATGCCACCTTTCCACCCAAACAGAGTCCCTAAGGACTGACATCTCGTTGTATTGACTGCATCGATTTACACTGTGTGATCTGCCTTGAGTCTCAGTGAGAAAGGTGGACTACAAATAACGTTAAGTAAGTTCAGGGGGAAAAGTGTACTTCCTTTTTGTAGCCCGCCCGCCCACACACTCGGCATTGGTAATCTGCAGGACTTGTGGTGCTCTTCTAAGCAGAGGGGCCACCCTTCTAAGTCCACTGAACTGTTATTGTTTGCAATTGTACGCAGAGAGACTCCTGTCCAAAATCACTGAGATCAATGGGTTAGGCATCAGTAACTCTGGTTACGAGACCTAAGCAAGACTCACCCACAATAACAGACTACGTAACAGCCACAGGGACTCTGGTACCAAGGCCTGCAGCAAACCAAGGTGCCAGCTTTGCTCTCATATAGATCCTAGCAACACTCTGCATATCACACCTAATCCAATCACACCTTCTATTGTCATTTGCCTGCTAATGTCATTTGGCATCTGAAATCACTCCACTTTTCAATATATAGGACAGATGGACTCACATTCTAGCTGTATCTGAAGGAGTGAGCTGTGACTCGTGAAAGCTTATATCCTACCACAAATTTTGTTAGTCTTTCAGGTGCTCCTGGACACTTTTCTACTGCTAAGCAAGGCTGTTAACGATAGGTCATTTTGGAGGGCATTAGCTCTTAGGGTCGCCATAAGTCAGAAGCGACTGGAGGGCACTTAACATATGCACAACGCAGAACTCCGAACAGGATTGCACTGCTAACTCGCTTCCAATTTACAGTGTTTTCCCACCCTGAAAACCATTCCTTGTCGGCAACAAACCAGCTGTTTAGTTAGAAGCCACACAAAATCAGTAGAGGTATGTGACTCCTTGGTAGCACCACGTAAACAAGAATTCCAGTCCAGGAATTAACTATTAACTTTCACCAAACCAATCGTGAATACACAAGCGTGAGAATCATGTCAGAGCAACTGCCGACAGGGTTAGTGTGGTGCGGTTAGAAGACACGAGATGCAAGAAGAGTCAAGCAGATAGAAAAATCTGTGCCTGGTTGGTGCACGGATTGGGAACCTTTGTGAAAATACCGAGCACGGATTAACAAACTGTCAAAGACATGAGTTAAGTAACATACAGCCCATTTGTTGTGCTGCTGTACCTGCAGAAGGAGTCGCTCTTATAACTTCTACGCCAGCAGGAAGATCCATTGGGTGACTGTACACGAGGCAAGAGCTCAGAATAAGTTTACTGGCCGTCTGAAGATTCGCAACGGATGAGGAACGTGGCATGGGGGTGGCACCTGGGGACGTGTCCGGGGAGGAGTCCACAGTCTTTTGGCCAGGGACAGTCAGCTGGTTTTCAGACGAACTACCTTCAGTAGATTTTGCTTTTAAAGAAGCATGATACATAGTCAGCAGCATCATAAATAATCATGGCAGATTAAAAAAAAATACACAGGCCAAAAACCCTTTAAGATAACAAAACACAGGCTGGGGGGGGGGGATCTCCTAAACTCTTAGAATCGAGCAAATCTCTTTTGCTGGTATATTTTACTCAATGGACATTAAGGCTAGGGTTGCCGGGTCCCCTCATCATAAGAACATAAGAGACGCCAATGTTGGATCAGGCCAAAGGCCCATCTAGTCCAACACTCTGTATCACACAGTGGCCAGAAACACCAGGTGCCCTCAGGAGGTCCACCAGTGGGGCCAGGACATTAGAAGCCCTCCCACTGTTGCCCCCCCCAAGCATTATCGTGGTGGGGGGATTTGGGGGGCATTCCAGGGGGGTGGGCGGGACATGGCACGCGACATCTCTGACGCAACGATGTCACCCGGAAGTGGCTTCATCGCATCAGTGATGTTGCGCGTGGTGCTCTGGTTTCGGGACAAAACTCTATGGGCTTTTTGCCTTCAAAACCATAGAGTTTGTGACCCCAAGATTTGAAGATTTGTTTGGAGAGCGCACTAAAGGACACTATTAACAAATACTAAAAATTTTGTTTTTTACAGGTTAAGATGAAAGACGATCAATCAAACACAGAAGAAGCTGAAGAACCTATTGTTACTAATAAAAGATTAATTCACTAACTAAGATACCACTCACCACTTTTCTTAATCCCGCTATATACCCTCCCTTTTTTCTGAAAAATTTAAAGCAATAAAATTCTCTCCTCTTTAGGAGAGTTAACAACAACAAAAAAAAACAAAAAAAACCCCATAGAGTTTGCCCAAAAACCAGAGTGACACCACGCAATGTCCCTGTTTTTTTTTTTGGGGGGGTTTCCCCCCGATCTGACCAGCGTAGTGGATCAAAACCCTCACAGTGAGGGAACCCCCGCTGGGACCTGGGGGTATGTAACCCTCATTAAGGCTAGGTTCAGATGTAACACCAAACCACACTTTAATGCGACACGGATGAGCCCAGAAGGATCTAAAGCAGGGAGCCTCAGTGTGGTGCCTGTGGGTGCTATGGCAACCACCAATACCTTTTCTGGCACCCACCAAGTGTTTCTAGAAAGTTGGCAGGGTCAGGTGCAGCTTTTGCCCGGCAGAGCTTCTGATGGGCCACTGGAGATGTGTCAGGCTGTGCAGATTTTTAAAAATGTCGCTTTGGCAGCAGCTGCCACCACACCACAGAGATCTTCACTGTGTGACTGAGGGCAAACTGCAGCAGCCCCTGTATGGCTGGCTCCACTTCCCGCAGAAGCCATTTTGTGGCAGCCATTTTGTGGCTGCACCCACCACCTTGCGTCTGAATTACAATGTGGCCCGCAGGCTCCAAAAGGTGGGGGATCCCTGATCTAAAGGCTCGCTTAGGCGATCCACTTTCCCGTATGCACACTGAGCTACTTGCTCACCTCTGAGGCAAACTCTGGCTCGTCTCTCTCGACATCCAAACCAGCAAACCGTGGTTTCAAGGACAGAACCACGTTTCTGGAACAAGCGTGGCAAATTTAGGGGAATCCCAGGGGAGCAGAGGATATGTCCCTTTGGGTGTCGAACCTATTACACACTTTCTGTTTTCCTGTATGATGTATGATGAGCAAAGAGCTAATATGTTAGCTCGGCTTACGGCTACCTTTCCAGCCCACTATGAGGATTGTCATCTGTTAAAACTCCTTTTGGGATCTGATGAGAGGACTACAGAAACGGGCAAAATTAAATGTATTTCATTGGCACCGAAACATGACCAAGTCCCAAAACCATCCTGACTGACTGGGTTCTGAGGTAAAAAGTAAAGGTAAAGGTTCCCTTGCTCGAAAGCCAGTCGAATCCGACTCTAGGGTTGCGGTGCTCATCTCCGTTTCAAAGCCGAAGAGCCAGCGCTGTCCGAAGACGTTTCCGTGGTCATGTGGCCGGCATGACTAAACACCAAGGTGCACGGAACGCTGTTACCTTCCCACCGAA
The DNA here is from genome assembly GCF_001447785.1 of Gekko japonicus. Lineage (NCBI taxonomy): Eukaryota > Metazoa > Chordata > Lepidosauria > Squamata > Gekkonidae > Gekko > Gekko japonicus. Next base: position 854,923 of record NW_015175369.1, read on the forward strand.
GTGGTCCCTATTTATCTACTTGCAATTTCTTGCTTTCGAACTGCTAGGTTGGCAGGAGCTGGAACTAGAGACAGGAGCTCACCCTGTTTTGTGGCACCCGGGTCTTGAACCGCTGAACTACTGACCTTCCACAGCCTGCAGTTCAGCGTCTTAACCACTTGAGCCACCGCAGCTCCCCGGGTTCTGAGGACTTTGATCTAATTCTTATAGCAGGCTTCCTGATATTTTAGCTAACTTTTGAATTGTGCTAGTTTCATCCTTTTGTTATGTGACTGACAAGCCTTGGGTTGCTATCCTGCGCACAGTTGGCCTTGTTAAATCCCTCTGCAGACAATGGCCAGAATCCTACACAGAGTTGCACCTGGTGATTTCAGGGGGCTTAAGCAGGCTGAGCTCTGTGTTGGACTGTGGCTGGTATTTAAGCAATTTACCCATGCATCATCAACACAGCGCCTGCCGCTGACCTTGAAAACACAGCCGTGTTTTGGCACACAGTATTCCACAATCCCTGGGCCCCAGTCCAGTGCTTACAAATCTTACCCAGGCTGAACTTTAATACCTCTAGATTGACTGACCTCTAGTCTGGGAGATCAGACACATAAACAAAGCTCAATTGCATGCCAATGTTGCATCACTGATGGATTTCTCAGAGTATGCAGCCGGGTTCTGTGGGTGGCTAAAAGCAGGGCTCAGCACTGGAGGCCCTTCTTAGAAACAAGCCTTCACTTATATCAGGGGAGCTTAATTCTGAATAATAGGCTGAGTCCCATGAGCTTCTCTGCTTACAAAAGCGGGAGAAGAGGCCCCATCACCAAAAAGGGACCATGAGACCTACATGGAAGCTGTAGCAAAGAAGAGTATCGGGCAAGACTGAGGGGAGATTTTTACCCAGGATCACAGGGAGAGTCACTCCTGATTGTCCCACCAATCAAAGAAGTGTGTTTGGTAGGTACACGAGACAGGGTCTTTTCAGTGGCAGCCCCACGATTCTGCAACAACCTCCACAGGGAGATGCGCCTGGCCCCCTCAGGAGTCAGTGAGGAGATGGATTTATTTAGGAATGTATTTGATTAAGTGACTAGTGGTGCTAAATTGTGATTTTAAGTTCGGGTGCGTGTGTGTTATTTATTTGTTTAAATGTTTAGGACACCCTTCCCTGCAAGCGGGGCTCAGGGCAGCTTACAACAGAAAGGAACGTACAATAAATAACCAGAAGTTAAAATCCTACAATAAAATACATAGTGCATACATCAGCAGTAATTCAATCCATTCCAAGATGGTGAGAAAATTTCATATTTCACAAGCCTCCGGGGATTAGGATTGGGGGGGGCTTGCGGAGAATGGAGGGTATGACAATGCCCAGGGCTTTTTTTGTAGAAGAAGCCCAGCAGGAACTCATTAGCATAATAGGCCACACCCAACAGCCGAAAATCATTAGCATGTTAGGCCACACCCCTGACAGCATGGCTCATTAGCCTATTAGGCCACACCCCCGTGTTACCAGAAGTGTGGTCATCCAGCCACACCCACCTTTTGCTTCTTATTCTGTTTACCTTGCTTGTGGTCAAAACCCAGGGCCTTTTTTTGTAGCAGGGACTCCTTTGCATGTTAGGCCACACACCCCTACTGTAGCCAATCCTAATGAGTTTCTGCTGTTGGGTGTGGCCTATTATGCTAATGAGTTCCTGCTGGGTGTGGCCAACTCAGAAGCCAGCCGGAACTCCGTTCCTGTGTGTTCCTGCCCAAAAATAGCCCTGAGAATGCCAGTCTACACACTGCCCCCTCACTGTCCTCAACTGAATGCCTGGCGGAACATCTCTGCCTTACATGCCCTGCGGAAAAGTAACAAATCCCACAGGGCACGGATGTTCTCCATCAGAGAGTTCCACCAGGTAGGGGCCAGGGCCGAAAAAGCCCTGGCCCAGGTAGAGGACAGTCGGATCTCTCTTGGGCTGGGGACCACCGGGAGGTTTTTACTTCCCAAGCATAATGTGTGTTTAATACATATGTATTTAAGACGCTGAACTGCAGGCTGTGGAAGGTCGGTAGTTCAGCAGTTCGAGACCCGGGTGTGCCGCAAGACGGAGTGAGCTCCCGTCTCTAGTTCCAGCTCCTGCCAACCTAGCAGTTCGAAAGCAAGAAATTGCAAGTAGATAAATAGGTACCACTGCGGTGGGAAGGTAACAGCGTTCCGTGCACCTTGGTGTTTAGTCATGCCGGCCACATGACCACGGAAACGTCTTCGGACAGCGCTGGCTCTTCGGCTTTGAAACGGAGATGAGCACTGCAACCCTAGAGTCAGATTCGACTGGCTTTCGAGCAAGGGAACCTTTACAACCAAATATATATATACATAGTATGTATGTAAAATATGTATTTTACCTATATTGTAAGGGAGAAAGGCAGATAATGAATGTTTTAAATAAATCAACAGAATAAATAAATAAAAGCTGGTAGGATTCAACCTACAATGTTTAGGATCAGTTACAAAATAGACCCGGAAAGGAGATGCTACAGCCATGGTTTCTGTTTGCATGAGAACCAGTTTCCGAAACACTGAACCAAGCATCAGTTTTAACCCCCATTTTACAACCAAACTGCTACAGAAATAATCATGTTAGAATCCCAAGGGATGTCTGAAGCCACAACCCTTTGGAAGAAGAAAACACTTAGGGTTACAGTAAAAAGTCGTGTTTTACTAGGAAATTTCGACTCACCTACAAAAGCTTGCACAGATCTCAGGTGAAGGTGCCACATATGAAGGACTGAGCAGCCGCTGCTGTCTTTTTCGATGACTACTAGATAGAACTTCTCGGAGAAGGGTGGTGGGCGATAACCTTTAAAAAAAACACGCAAATATTATATGAAACTGACATTTGAATAACAACCAGATTTTAAGGAGGTCATTTTAGAAACCTCCTCACACAAAGGGCCACGCCAAAGATCCTTTCTTTAAAAGAAGAAAAATGTGCATGTAACAATTCATGTTAACATTTTATAACCTGAAAGTAATTTAAAAAGCGTTCATGGCACAACTGCATCAACAAGAAATGAACAGTTGTAGAACGCTTAATCTATCGGTCATTTATGGAAGACAGGCCATGGCTCAGAGCACCTGCTTTACATGCAGAAGGTTCCCAGGTACCATCCCCAACATCTCCAGTTGAAAGGACCAGGTAGTAAGGGATGTGAAAGACCTCGGCCTGAGACCCTGGAGGGCAGCAGCCAGCCAGAGTAGGCAATACTGACCAGGACAGACCAATGGCCTGATTCAGAAGAAGGCAGGTTCATATGCTCAGCACATAAAGATACAGCGGTTTGGATCCACTGGAACATTTCTGTGGCCAGGAGAGGGGTTCCGCCCCCAAAGCACAACTTTCTCCCTTGGAAGGAAGTATTCCCACCAGTGCAACACAGCTGGGGGGGGGGACAAGAAAGTCCTGCCCCACTGGCAGAAACACTTCCTTTCACGGAAATGCTCTGGTGGCTTCAAGGCATCTGCATGGGGGGGGGGGGGGGGGGTAGGGGGCAACGTTAGGCTTTTCTGCACCAGGATTTTATTCCAACTTGGACTGTTAACACCAGTTTCCCCTCCCCACCTTATACAGTATAAGTTGCCAGTTAGACATTTCTCTTCCTTTGGGGTGGAGCTGGTGGGGTGGGGGGTTTTCTGTGTTTTTTCAGACTACCACAAAAGTGGTCTGAAATAATATGGGGAAAACTAAAAGAGAAACTGGGAGAGCAACAACCAACCATTACTGAGTGCCAAGGAAGGGAAAAATTGGTGCAATTAGAAGAAGAAGAGATTGGATTTATACCCCGCCCTTCACTTGGAGTCTCAGAGCGGCTTACAAACTCCTTTCCCTTCCCCTCCCCACAACAGACACCCTGTGAGGTGGGTGGGGCTGAGAGAACTCTGACACAAACTGCTCTTTCTCAAGGACAGCTGTGCCAGAGCTTGTGACTGACCCAAGGTCACATCAGCAGGCGCAAGTGGAGGAGTGGGGAATCAAACCCGGTTCTCCCAGATTAGAGTTCGCACACTTAACCACTACACCAAACTGGCTCTCTTAGGAAACCAAACTGGAGCAAAAACCTGGTGTGGAAAAGCCAACTAGTTTTCAGTTACTCCACTATACCTTTAGATGGCTGGAAAAATATCTCTGTTTCTTTTATCTCGATATCTTCCTTATGTGGCTTGTATCCCAAAATGAAATCCTCTTGGAAGACATGAAGTAACTGTGTGTTTGACCCGCACTGGAAAATGCCAAAAGACAGAAAATTAACAACCTTACCCAGTTAAGGAATGAAACGATGCTAATTGTTCAGCATATAGCATATTCTCCCCCCCCCCATTTTATTTTTTTTGCTTCAAGGAAGCTACAAGTTATTACATTTAAAAAGAGAGAGACAGACAACTAAAAATGTATTAGCCTGCTATGCTGGTACTACGATCCTTAAAAAATTCCAAAACAACCTTGAATAGTATAATTGTTTATTGTAAACATGGAGTTCCTAGATAAAGCACAAAATAAAGCATCTTTTTAAAAAACAAATTTAGTGTTCATTAGTAAAAGTTTATTATGATTCCCATTGCCAAGGCATTTCTTGTGGAAATACTCTCTCTTCTCTCTTAAAAAGAAAACAGGCACTATTAGTGTTGCCAGGACCGACCTTTCTGCCAGTGGGGGGAATCGAGAACCCCCACCTGGACCAGGGCTGTTGGCAACCCTGAGCACAATCCAGCAATGGCTAGACGGACCTGATGAAGGGCTAGACCAGAAGAGATTCTGGGAGTTCCGTAACAAGGATTTTTTAAACTCAATGATCGGGCGCAGGAAGACCCAATCTGGATCAGGACAAGAGGGTGATGGTGGTGAAGCCTCTTTTGACCTAAAATAGCCCTGGGGAGTAAATCTTTGCCCCTAGGGGGTAATAACATTGCCAGGCCTCTGCTTTCAATTCCTGGAACAATTTAGGGGCAGGGCATGGGGAGGGGAATTGTTGATCAGTGTTGTGGCTTCACGTGTGGGTGAGGACATGACACTTTAGAAATTTCCCAGAGCTCAATGGTAAAATCACATAATTTGTGGAGCTTCCTAGAGTACTGCGACATCACTTCCTGGTGAAGTGGGAAGTGATGCCATGGCGCCAATGGCCCCTTTCTGAGATCCCACACTTGGATATTTGGTTGGCCCACAGTTAATTGGCACCTCTTGGTGGCTGTCCCTGAAAATCACAGTTAAAACCCCAGTGATAACCGTCACCCGATGATACCCTTACATCACAAGACCTAAGAACTACCTTGACTATTATACCTGCATTTTAAAAAATTGTACCTTTACTGACTTGTTTTGCTTATTAGCTGTTATTGGATTTTAGATGTTTCACCATTTCTCAATAGCCAAGAGCATTCATTGAAAAAAAATGGCGGCACGGAACTTTGCTAAATAAGCAAGCAGCAGATACCACTTAAATGATTCCCTATAACAACTACCCACCATTTACCTGGTCAGTTATGATATCTAATTCGATAATGCACCCTGGTCGAGCTGTTGATTGCTGACTCACAATGTTAAACACCTCGCCGATTAATTTCTAAAGCAAAAACAAGGAAGAAGTCAGCAGAACATGGGTTATTGGCACAGGAAAGCGACTTGTTCCCCGTCAGTTACTGCCACGGCCTTCCAGTTCTTTGCACTCCCATGAAATAACAAAAGCACATGATTAGAAATTAAATGACGCAACTGCTTGTGAGCCTCCTTACACTGCTTGCAAATTTGATCTTAACAGATTCTTCTCGGCTGTAACGTCTCTCCTCCCATGAGATCCATCTCCTAAGGAGTTCAATCTGATCTCCGCAGAATGTTACCTATTGGCAAAACGCTGGCCCTGTGCCAAGTTCTTTTCATTTGACAATAAAATCGATGTTGTAGCCAGACAAACGACAGAACAGTTTTTGACTGAGGAGCCAGGATTGCTGCTCATGTTGAGAGATAACAAACATGGACATTGTTTTTATTGGAAGAAGAAAGGATTGCAAGCCACATAAGAAACAGCAAACACCGTTGATTGTTGATAGGTCAAGACGGGTAGCTGTTGTTAGGCTGGTAAAAGAGGAGAGCGCAAAAGTGGGCTTGAAGCTCAACATCAAAAAACTAAGATTATGGCATCCAGCCCCACCACTCCTTGGCAAATAGAAGGGGAAGTCGTGGAAGTAGTGACAGACTTCATGTTCCTGGGATCCCAGATCACCGCAGACTGTGACAAAAGCCATGAAATTAAAAGACGCCTGCTCCTTGGGAGGAAAGCGATGGCGAACCTAAACAGCATGATAAAAAGCAGAGACATCACCCTGCCAAAAAAAGTCTGCATGGTCAAAGCAATGGTATTCCCAGTAGTCACGTATGGCTACGAGAGTTGGACTATAAGGAAGGCCGAGCGCCGAAGAATAGATTCTTTTGAACTATGGTGCTGGAGAAGACTCTTGAGAGACCCTTGGACTGCAAGAAGATCAAATCAGTCAATCCTAAAAGAAATCAACCCTGGAAGGCCAGATAATGAAACTGAAGCTCAAATACTTTGGCCACCAAATGAGAAGGGAGCCCTCACTGGAGAAGACCCTGACGCTGGGAAAGACTGAAGGTCAAAGAAGGGGACGGCAAAGGATGAGATGGTTGGACAGTGTCATAGATGCAACGAACATGAAGTTGAGCAAACTTCAGAGGACGGCGGAAGACAGGAAGGCCTGGCGAAATCTTGTCCATGGGGTCGCGAAGAGTCGGACTCGACTGTGCGACTGAACAACAACAACAAAAGCAGCAGAAAAGAGCAGGAGTCTTAAAGACTAACAACATTCGTGGCAGGGTAGGAGCTTTGGTGAGTCACTAGTCACTCCTTCAGAAACAGCCAGAATTCTAGCTGTGTCTGAAGAAGTGAGCGGTGACTCACGAAAGCTCCTACCCTGCCACCAATTTTGTTAGTCTTGAAGGTGCTCTTGGACTCTTGCTCTTTTCTCCCGTTGACTGTTGGGAGAGGAGAGGAGGGTTTATAGGGAATGACTGCAACAAAACTCCAACGTAGTTGCCAGCTGAGTGACCCAGCTGAGCTCTGAGCAGGAGCAGGAGACAGAGGGGTGAATGGTTTTTTACTTGCTTTCAGCTGAGAGGATTCAGCTGAGGATATTGGTGGGAGAACTGGTCTGGGAGTGTGGGGAAGCACTTGGAGTTGTTGCAGATTCCTGGCTGATTGAGAGAGGGAGAGGAAAGGGCATTGTTTGACTGTGATTGACTGCAATCGAGTATTTAAGAAAGCACCTTGACAGAGGCACGAGCCTCTGGCACGAGCCAAAGGGCGACCTAAAGGGCTCTTTGTCCAGGGACTCTTGGACTAGGGGCTCTGTGAGACGCCCAAGAAGAGGCAGAAAGTGGAAACCCTAGGCTCTTTGTTTTCCCCATAAAGTAATTTGACTTTGACAAGAAAAAACACATAAATACAAAGGGATTTAAAAGGGGGCTTACATTTACTTATTTTAAAAGAATTATGAAGCCAGAATGCCAGCAGGGGGTTGGGGGCTATCCAGTGTTTTGCACGGAGTGTCACATGTATGACTATCTGCCCACTGGACAGAAGTCTTGGGTGTGTCCTCGGTGCAAGGAGCTCCTGGTTCTCAGGGAACGTGTGTGCTCCCTTGAGGCCAAGGTGGCTGACCTGGAGAAGCAGAGACAGTCAGCTAGGCACACAGAAAAGACTCTCGGGGACTTGTTAGCTACGTCCCACTCTGGATCTGGCAGCCCCGCTGCTGTCAGGGAGCATGAGGGTCTAGGGGAAACAGGGCACCGTGCTGAGGATAAGGGGAATGTGCCCTCAGAAGGGACCTCTTCCCCAGCTGGTGAGCGGGTATCCTTTTGCACCAAGGAACCATCCCTGGGCAGGGTGGGAGGGGGGCTCTTGGTAGTGGGTGATTCGATCCTTAGGCAGGTAGACAGCTGGGTGGCGAACCCGCGTACTGACCGTATGGTGACTTGCCTGCCTGGTGCGAAGGTAGCGGACATTACGCGTGTTTTAGATAGGCTGGTAGATAGTGCTGGGGAGGAGCCAGTGGTCGTGGTGCATGTCGGCACCAACGATGTGGGGAAATGCAGTCGTGAGGTCCTGGAGGAGAAATTTAGGCTGCTGGGCAGGAAACTCAAGGCCAGGACCTCCAAGGTAGCCTTCTCAGAAGTGCTACCTGTTCCACGCGCAGGGCCGGAGAGACAGGCACAGATCAGGAGTCTCAATGCGTGGATGAGACGATGGTGTAGAGGGGAAGGGTTCAGGTTTGTTAGGCACTGGGATTCTTTTTGGAACAAGAGGGAGCTGTACAGGCGAGACGGTCTCCACTTGTCCCGAGAAGGAACCAGGCTGCTGGCACTTAAAATCAAAAAGGTGGCAGAGCAGCTTTTAAACTGAATATTGGGGGAAAGCCGACAGGAGATGAAAAGTCTCTGGTTCGGGTTGGCTCATCTCAGAGAGATGAGGGGGTACCTGTTGCTTTTCTACAGGGAGGTGGATTGAAATTGTCCACTGAGACCATGGCTAGTGACATGGACTGCCTGACAAGGTCTCGAGATTGCAAGAGGAAGGTGGCAGGCTTAACCAGTATGGGAAATTACAGCTGTTTCTATACAAATGCTCGAAGTGTCCGAGGTAAAATCGGGGAGTTGGAGTGCTTGGTGTCAGAGGGAAAAATAGACATTGTGGGTATTTCAGAAACTTGGTGGGATGAGGAAAATCAGTGGGATACGGTGATTCCCGGTTATATATTATATCGGAAGGATAGGGGGGGAAGGGTTGGAGGTGGGGTGGCTCTGTATGTCAGAGAGGGTATAAAGTCCAGAAAGATCGAGAGGCTAAGAGAATTGGATTCGCTTCTTGAAGTTCTGTGGGTTGAAATAGGGGGGCCAAAAGGAAACTTAACACTGGGAGTTTGTTATCGCCCACCGGATCAAAAGATAGAGGAGGATTATAAAATGATGAATGAATTAAAGATAGCAGCTAGACAAAAACACTGTGTCGTAATAGGTGATTTTAACTACCCACACATTGATTGGGTCAATATGTGTTCTAGTCGAGAGAAAGAGATTGAGTTTCTAGACACTCTAAATGACTGTGCTATGGAGCAGATGGTCATGGAACCTACCAGGGGAGAGGCGATCCTTGATTTGGTCCTAAGTAACACTCAAGACCTGGTGAGAGATGTAAAAGTGATTGCACCGCTTGGGAACAGTGATCATAATGTTGTTGAGTTCAACATTTGTACAAATAGGGAATTGGCCAAAAAGACTCACACAACCACTTTTAACTTTAAAAGGGGTAATTTTTCTGATATGAGGGGACATGTGGGGAGGAAACTGAAGGGAAAAGTAGAAAGGGTCAAAACCATTGGGGAAGCTTGGAAACTGTTTAAAACTACAATTCTAGAAGCTCAAATAAAATATATTCCGCAGGTTAGGAAAGGCACAAACAGGTATAAGAAAAAGCCTACATGGTTAACAAACAAAGTAATGGAAGCTGTAAAAGGTAAAAAGGATTCCTTTAAGCGGTGGAAAGCTAGTCACAGTGAGGCTGATAAAACAGAACACAGGCTATGGCAAATAAAATGCAAGTCTGTGGTCAGGCATGCAAAAAGGGAATATGAGGAGCATATAGCAAAAAATGTAAAGACCAACAATAAAACTTTCTTCAAATACATTAGAAACAGGAAACCAGCCAGGGAGGCAGTGGGGCCCTTGGATGACCAAGGGGTAAAAGGAGTACTGAAGGATGATAGGGAAATGGCTGAGAAGCTAAATGCATTTTTTGCCTCCGTCTTCACTGTGGAAGATGAGAGGTGCTTGCCCACTCCAGAGCCGCTGAGTTCGGGAGGGGTGTTGAAAGACCTGAGTCAGATTGAGGTGACGAGAGAGGAGGTCCTAAAACTGATAAACAACTTAAAAACTGATAAATCACCAGGCCCAGATGGCATACATCCAAGAGTTCTGAAAGAACTCAATTGTGAACTTGTGGATCTCCTGACAAAAATATGTAATCTCTCCTTAAAATCAGCCTCCATTCCTGAGGACTGGAAGGTAGCTAATGTCACTCCCATCTTTAAAAAGGGTTCCAGAGGAGATCCGGGAAATTACAGGCCTGTCAGTCTGACGTCGATACCGGGTAAATTGGTGGAAACCATTATTAAGGAAAGAATTAGTAGGCACATAGATGAACAAAACCTATTGAGGCAGACTCAACATGGGTTCTGTAAGGGAAGATCTTGTCTCACTAACCTGTTAATGTTCTTTGAGGGGGTGAACAAACATGTGGACAAGGGGGATCCAATAGATATTGTTTACCTTGACTTCCAGAAAGCTTTTGATAAAGTTCCTCATCAAAGGCTCCTAAGCAAGCTCAAAAATCATGGGATAAAAGGACAAGTCCTTTTATGGATCAAAAACTGGCTAATTAATAGAAAACAGAGAGTGAGTATAAATGGGCAGTTCTCCCAGTGGAGGGGTGTAAGCAGTGGGGTACCACAGGGATCAGTACTTGGTCCACTGCTTTTTAACTTGTTCATTAATGATTTGGAGTTGGGAGTAAGCAGTGAAGTGGCTAAATTTGCGGATGATACGAAGTTGTTCAGGGTGGTGAAAACCAGTGAGGATTGTGAGGCACTCCAAAGGGATCTGTCAAAGTTGGGCGAGTGGGCGTCAACATGGCAAATGGGGTTCAATGTGGCCAAGTGCAAGGTGATGCACATTGGAGCCAAAAATCCTAACTATAAATACACGTTGATGGGGTCTGAACTGGCAGAGACAGATCAAGAGAGAGATCTTGGAGTTGTAGTAGATAACTCACTGAAAATGTCGAGACAGTGTGTGACTGCAATAAAGAAGGCCAATGCTATGCTGGGGATTATTAGGAAGGGTATTGTAAACAGATCAGCCAATATCATAATGCCGCTATATAAATCAATGGTGCGACCTCATCTGGAATACTGTGTGCAATTCTGGTCACCACACCTTAAAAAGGATATTATAGCTTTGGAAAAAGTGCAGAAAAGAGCAACTCGAATGATAAAAGGGTTGGAACACTTTCCCTATGAGGAACGGTTAAGGCGCTTAGGGCTCTTTAGCTTGGAGAAACGACGACTGAGGGGTGACATGATTGAGGTTTATAAGATTATGCATGGGAAAGAGCAGGTAGAGAAAGAGGTACTTTTCTCCCTTTCTCACAATACAAGAACCCGTGGGCACTCCATGAAATTGCTGAGCGGTCGGGTTAGAACGGATAAAAGGAAGTACTTCTTCACCCAAAGAGTGATTAACACTTGGAATTCACTGCCACAGGAAGTGGTGGCAGCTACAAGCATGGACGGCTTCAAAAGGGAATTAGATAAGCATATGGAGCAGAGGTCCATCAGTGGCTATTAGCCACAAGGTATAGATAGGGACTCTGGGGCAAGTGATGCTCTGTCATCTTGGTGCTTGGGGGGGGTCAACAGTGGGAGGGCTTCTAATGTCCTGGCCCCACTGGTGGACCTCCTGATGGCACTGGTATTTCTGGCCACTGTGTGATACAGAGTGTTGGACTGGATGGGCCTTTGGCCTGATCCAACATTGGCATCTCTTATGTTCTTATGCCTCCTACATCCTTTTGGAGAGGCATATCGGTAGCAACTCAGAACAAAATCCACTCCCCACCTTGTAATGCGGGGGGAGGGGGTCTGCCAGCTACACTTCCTGGCTGCTGGCTTTCCCCCATGCTGCCGTTTGGGAGGACAGTTCAGGCGGTCCTCTGCCATTCAGCGTTGGACTTCGGTTTGAGGGGCTGTCTGTGCTCAGCTGCAGTGAGGTGTTCCTACGCAGGGGTGTCCCTGACACAGGCTGGTATGCCAGCAAGGCCTGGGAGTCGGGGGTCGACGGGTTCGTCGTCATGGGGAGACGTGGCTTGGCTTAACTCGACAGTGCCCCGTTTTCTGCCCAGCCACAGGACAACAAGGCTGCAAGCAACAGTTGGGACAGACTGTGGCTCAGTGGCAGAGCATCTGCTTGGCATACAGAAGGTCCCAGGTTCAATCTCCAGTTGAAAGGACCAGGCAGGAGGTGATGAGAAAGACCTCTTCCTGAGACCCTGGAGAGCCGCTGCCAGTCTGAGTAGACACTACTGACTGTGATGGACCAGGAGTTTGATTCTGCATAAAGCAGCTTCATGTGTGTTCATGCGTATTAGCCCTACATCACCTGCACAGGAATGCAAGATTCGAGTCCAGTAGCACCTTAGAAATTAACAAGATTTCCAAGGTATAAGCCTTCTAGGGTCAAATCTCCCTTCATCAGGTACAAGTAGGATTGAAGATCCCTGACTCTTCTATCTCAAGTCAGAAGGTGGGAGGGGTATTGCAAGGAAGGGAGTCAGGAGGCAAAGCTGCAATGCATTTATTTACAGAGCATTTCTCCCCTGCCCTATTCAAGCTGATTACACTTTGCATTGTACCTCTGCATCCTGACTCCCTTCATTACAGCACCCCTCCCACCTTCTGACTGAGATATAAGGGCTCAGGGATCTCCATTCCTACTTGTACCTGACAAAGGGAGTGGTGACTCTCAAAAGTATCCCCTGGGAAATCTTGTTGGTCTTTAAGGGGCTACTGGAGCTGAAGCTTGCTTTTCCACTGAAGAACAGCACAGCTGCCCACCTGAAACTACCTGCATAGGGACGGCAACATTTACCTCTCTAGTGAAGGATGCAATACCTTCTTGGCTGACTGACAGCCTGCTTGAGTTTTTTGTCAGGGTCAGGGAGGCATGTTAAGTTAAGCTAAACCCTCTTGGAGAAGGAATAGAGTGAGTTGTTACAGCACAGGCTGCAACCCACACGACACAGGAGCAAATTGGTAATAATAATAATAATAATAATAATACAATTTAGCCATTAACAAACCTTAACATGCATTACAAGAAGAAGGAGATTGGATTTCTACCCTGCCCTTCACTACCCGAAGGAGTCTCGGAACAGTTTACAATCGCCTCCCCTTCCTCTCCCCACAACAGACACCCTGTGAGGTAGGTGGACCTGAGAGAGCTCTGAGATAACTTCTCATGAGAGAACAGCTCTCAGAGAACTGTGACTGGCCCAAGGTCACCCAGCAGGCTTCATGTGGAGGAGTGGGGAATCAAACCCAGTTGTCCCAGATCAGAGTCCACGCTCCTAACCACTATACCAAATTGGGTCATGATTTCATTCTAGGGTGCAGGGCCAATATGGTCATTTAATTGGATAAACTACTGGGAGCAAGGGTATATAGTACATAAAACTCTTCAAACTGCCTGCTGACAGTGGGGGGGGGGGGAAGGATGCATATTTGTGTACACTGTATGTGTTTCATTTGCAAAAACATAAATCCCTCAAGGCACGGCAAGCACAAGGTTTTTTTTTTAATGACCTTTCAAACAGACACACATGTGATTTCTCAACACATCCCAATCAAAGCCCTTCCTTCAATTTTATGTACAAAAATGTTCTCTTGCCACATGGGTGGTGGAAAGTGCGTCCAGTTGCAGCTGAGTTATGGCAAGAGACAAACAGAGGTAGTTTTGCCCTTGCCTGCCTCTGCGTAGCAACCCTGGACTTCCTGGGTGGGTCTCCCATCCAAATACGGACCAGGGCTGATTCTGCTTAGCTTCCAAGATATGACAAGATCAGGCAAGGCTGGGTCATTCGCCCACCCATTACATTAGCACTCACTTAAAGACAAAAATATATTACACTGCGATTGAAGGAAGAATCCTAGGTCAAACCTGGGTGGGATTTATTCAGGCTCCTAGAAGTAAACTGCATTTAAAACTTACGGAGGATCCGGGGTCACTCAGTTCATCCAACAGTTTCCGTGCGTCCACCACAGCTTGGTATAACCGCAGGTTTCTGCCGTCTGAGGCGACAAAGCAAGCACTGGCAGAATTGCAGTAGGTACCTAATTTTAAAACATGCCAAATGTCAGCATGACATGCGATGCAACGTTTAATGCTTTATTAATTATCGCTACGAAGAGCATGAAGGCATTAAGTAATTTCATTAGGTTCCGCCAGGCAACAAATTAAACAATGTACCGCTGCAGAATTGAGGAGCTGAGTTTGAAATAAGATTAGTTCTTTGCACATATTTCTTTGAAGGATTAGGAAAACAAATGAATCAACACGGCCTAGAATGTATCAGCAAGACGAAGAAGACCCATCAAATGTCACATCATGAAGATTTACTGAAAAATAAGACTAGAAAAGAAATCTTCCCCAAGCCTTGGAAACCTCCCCATCTCAGACTTGTCAAGAAGACATCATTTACGGATGCCAGCCTCCAGGTGGGGCCCAGGGATCCCCCAAAATTACAGCTCATCTCCAAACGACAGAGATCAGCTGCCCTGTAGAAAATGGCTGCTTTGGAAGGTGGACTCTGTGGCACCGGAGCCCCCTGAGGTCCCTGTCCACCCCAGGCCCCATCCCCAAATCTCCAAGAGTTTTCCAACCTGGATCTGGCAACCCTACCCCAGCCACCAGGTGGGGGACCTGGAGGACCAGACCAGTGGTCCATCTAGTCCAGCATCCTGTCTGACACAGCAGCGAGCCAACCAGTTCCTCTGGAGGGCCAACGGCAGGGCAGAGAGGCCTTCCCCTGATATTGCCTCTTGGCTCTGGGATTCAGAAGTTTAGTGCCTCTGAATGTGCTGGTTCCCCTCAGTCACCATGGCCAGTAGCCTTTGATAGACCTGTCCTCCATGAATCCATCTAATCTCCTTTAAAAGCTGTTTATTACTGAGGCCATCACGACATCCTCTGGCAGCGAATTCCACATTTTAATTGTTCTCTGCGTAAAGGAATATTTCCTTTTGTCCGTCCTGAACCTACTGCCCATCAGCTTCATTGGATGCCCTCGAGTTCTAATACTTTGGTAAAGGGAGAAGAATTTCTCTTTGTCAGCTCTCTCCACCCCTTGCATAATTTCATAGATCTCTATCATGTCCCCCCTGAGTCGTCTCTTTTCTAAATCGAGAAGTCCCAGACCCTTTAGCCTTTCTTCGTAGGGCAGGGGTCAACCCTAACACATCTGGCTCCTAGAACAAAGCTTCCGGTCTCAAACTCCAAGGAAACATAAACCAAAACCAGAATCAGAAATTGTGAAAACAGCTTTTTGCAGAGAAGGGCTTCCATAATTCTGAAAACAAGCAGAGTTCTCTGAAGCATCAAGAGAGAAGCATTACCCTTCTCAGGCTCTGAAGAGGATTGCAGCAATTCCATGAGAAAGCAAACAAGCGGAGACCAAAAGAGCTCTTCACGACATTATGCACACATTTTCACGGAGTTGCTGTATTACAAAACCTTCTCCGTTTCAACAGCTAGGCTGCTTGCCTGCAGAAATCAATTTTCAAGTAGCTGGATTTATTTTCGTGTTTGCCTCCCGAACATAAAAATAAGGAAGGTTTTTCCAACATGCCTCAAGAAAAAAACAACAACAAAAAGAATGTGTTTCTAGCGAGCGGGTCAAGTGGCAGCATGCAATGGGTTGCTTCCAGAAGAGACCAAGGCCCTTCTGCTTGGGGAAAAAAAACCCAGGTCCACGGTTGTCAGGGATTTCCCTCTTGAACAACACTGCCTCTCACTTTATGCCCAAGAGTCGTATGACTCATTTTGGGGGGAGGGGGTTTGCAAAGATGTGTGTGGAGGGGAATGAAGATCCCTTGTACGAGCTCTGTTTGCAGTTCTTGGGATTCAGCCCAACGTTATCTACAAAAGCAAGTATCCAATCGTGCAATTTTTCTGGAGGGAACAGCATTTTTGCATGGGGAAAAGAGAGGGGTGATCTCCACTGATTCCCTCCTCCCACTGTAAACCCCTACTATGTAACTCAAGAAGAAGAAGTGGAGGAGGAAGAGGAGGAGGAAAAGGAGGAGGAAAAGGAGGAGGAGATTGGATTTATACCCCGCCCTTCACTACCCAAAGGAGTCTCAGAGCGGCTTACAAACTACTTTCCCTTCCCCTCCCCACAACAGACACCCTGTGAGGGAGGTGGGGCTGAGAGAGCTCTGACAGAAATGGCTCTTTTTCAAGAACAGCTGTGCCAGAACTGTGGCTTGCCCAAGGTCATCCAGCAGGTTCAAGTGGAGGAGTGGGGAATCAAACCCAGTTCTCCCAGATTAGAGTCCGCGCACTTAACCACTACACCAAACTGAGCATCCACTGTCTCCCAGGAACAACATTTCAGGGGAGGGGGGGGAGGCTGCAGCAAGAAGAGGAAAGTGGGAGAGTCCTAGTTAATGGACATCTGGATATACACGCCAAAATCCCCACAACCTTGCTTTGCACACAAGCCCGAAATCACCCACCGAGACAGTAGCTGGGGATCAGAGTTGGAAGCCAGGCCACGTTAGAGAAAGCTGAGGTATGAAGAGAATTGATACGCGCCAGCTCCGACACTCCTCCGGTGTACGACAGGGGGCCAATGGGGTCTACGCGCCACAGAATCAGTTCGCTGTAGATGGCGTTTGGATCGTGGAATGTCCGAGTGGCCGCGTTCCGGAGCTGCTGCCTGGAAGAGCCTTTGAGAAGCCTCATAGGATCCACCATTTTGTTTAGGCCGTCCGAGTCCCAGGGCTGATCGGATTCGGGGGTCAGCAGAGCATTGTGGTGGGAAGATGTTAACAGCAGGGGGAGGACCGAGTGGCAGGCCAGGTCGTTGAGATGAAACCGGTGTCCGCAGTACCGAAACTTGTGAGTGACGGTATGCACCATCGTGAAAGCAGACTTGTCTGCAAAGGAGACGGCCCACTGGTTTAGGGAGCCATCTATGTGTTTGGAAACCATCATGACGGTGGGAACGGTGATGTTTACGCTCGAACTGTCCTGGGGACCGCTTGGTCTCCATCCCGACATGTCCTCAGAGACCCTGGATCTCCTCTGTGGCGGGGCGTTACTGATTTCTTTCGCGGAGGTAGTACAGGCATACATCATGATATTTTTACTAAGGGAGCTCGCGTCTCCTGATGGAAACGCCACTGGAATCTGAGAAGAAAACGAAACCTTAAAAGAGAGAGAGAAGAAACAGAGAGGATAATAAGATGAACAGCCGTATTTGTACCAAGTCTCCTTTCCCAAACATACATAAAAATCCCTGTCAGAAACCAATTACCAATTAACTCCATGTTAAATTGGAACATATTTCAGTCCTACGTGGATAAAAACCAGAGCCACTGAGCTCTTGAAAGCCAGTATGACGCAGTGGTTAGAATGCTGGCCTACGATCTAGGAGACCCGGATTCGAATCCCCACTCTGCCATGGAAGCTTGCCGGCTGGCCTGGGGCCAGTCACATGGGCTCAGCCTAACCTACCTCACAGGATGGTGTGAGGATGAAATGGAGAAGGACGCTGTGAGACGCGTTGGGTCCCCATTGGGGGGAAAGGTAGGGTATAAAGGAACAAATAAATGGATTCAGGTGTTAATTAACAAATAGAACACTGTGTGCAATTTAAGATGAATAATGTAATGTATTCAGAAGCTGCCATGAATGCATCAGTTGTAATGTAAAACATCTCATTAGGAAGCTATGTTAAGCTTCGTCTTGGGCAGGGATTCAAGTCCAAGACTAATGTGTCCAATCACGATAAAGCAAACCGTGAGCGGGAATGAAAGTGATTGGCCCTTATACGCTCAACCGCATTGGTTGTTATCTGTATAGTAGGTGTGGCTACATTAGCCGGGAAATGTTTAAATACCGAACAGCGACTATGGACAAGCTGTTCGGGCTATCAGATGTTGTACCGTGTTGGAGAAGTGTTCGTGTTGAAGATTAAACTTGAGTTTTTGCTGAAATCACTCTCCGACTATTTGTTAAGCGCTGGACTTAACAAATAAACCCATCTTGACCCACAATGGAAGGGTGAGGCATAAATATTTAACAAAATAAAAAACATGCTTCACTAATAAAACGTATAATAAAATATGCAATTTAGAACACGAAGTCGAACTTTTCTAGCTCCCCTTTACCTGAACTTGTCTAAAGATCCCAGGGTTGTATTCATCCAAATATTTCACATGCCACACTAGGAAGGTACCATCGATGGGGTGGATGGTGAACAGCATGTCTGGATTCTTGTTCCACTCTTTCAGGAGCATTTCTATCTTATGGTCCAGCAGTACGGTGGGAAGCGGAACGGGCAAGGCAGCTGGCGAAAGAATCTTGGGGCTCCCCTCTCTCTCCCCATCTTCGTGTTCTGAAGAACCGGTTCCTGTCCCTGTCTCAGATTCTCTATCGAGAGACAACTCTGAAATGAGACGTAAAATTCATTCGTGCCGTGCACAAGTCATGGCCAAACGCATGGGTCTGGGGATCACAAGCTCCTTCCTCCTCCTCCTCCTCCTTCCCTCTGGTGTGCTCCAATTCCCACCTCCCTCTCTTTTGCAAGCACAAACACAGGGTGCATTCAGACACGCCGTTTCAGCCGGCATAAACTGTACCGGTTGGAACCGGTACAGTTTATGCCGGCTGAAACGCGATCACACTTAACTCCCTCACAGCGGAGCCCATCGCTGTATGCCCGTTCACACGCTGCGGGCGTCGGCTTTTTTTTTTAAACTCAGTTTGAGCATGCGCATAGGCAGCCATCCACAGAATGGCGATCTTTGTGCATGCTCAAAACACCCCGTATTACATTTAAAGTTTAAAGGTAAGGACTTACCTTTAAAGTTTAAAGTCCAAACTGGCCTCCCTGAAGTCCCGGACTCCTCCGGAAAGTTAAACTAAGGTCTTTTTTAAAAAAAACAAACGCCGGGGCAAAGCTTCGCCCAAGCACATATCAGCAACCTAAAAGAAAATGGCAGGCAAAAATCGGAAGCCTCGGGCTTCCGAACGGAAGTGGCTAGACACCGGTGGAGGGCGGTCAGACGGCGGGTACAGCGATTACAACTGCTGTACTCAGGATACCACCACTTGGGGACCTAGTGGCAGAGTACAACGGTTTAAAGGGCTTTGCAATGGTTAGGGACGGAAGGCAGATGTTCTACGTGTGAACACCGGTAAGTACACCGATTGCAACCGGCACCTATACCGTTGCAAACGCTGCATCTGAACGCACCCACACTGTGCCATTACATTAGAATCAAGGGCGATGCGGTGTAGCAGTTAAGAATTTGGGTCTAGGATCTGAGACAATTGGGTTCGAATTCTTTGTTCAACCATAGAAGTACTGGGTTAATTTTTTTAAAAAATCAGCTGCCTGGGAAGTGCAGGAGCTTAATCACAGTCTCCCGGATCCTCCATGATTCCCTATTAAGGGGGAAATGCTGTTCAAACAAATTACAACGATGATCTGATGCCAATGGTAACGAGCGAAATAAATTTTACTTGCAAAAATAGAAGCACATCTTACATGACATATTCATGCAGGGACATTTAACTTATTGCGAACAGATTAACTTAAAAAAGGCTAGGTTGCCACAGCAGCTCCAAATCCAGGTAAGACAGAGAAGAAGAAGAGAGGTCCTAGTGTACTTGAGTGAGAGAATTCTCTTAACCCTTTCTCTCCCAGATCCTCTTGCATGCAGAGTTACCCACCCAGTGACCTTGGTCTCATCACAACCCCTCAATTTAACTTAACTTAACCCTCGCAAGGTTGTTGTTATAGGATTAAGTGGAGGAAGGGGGAACACCGTGCAAAGCTACACTGAGTCCCCAACCAGGGAGGAAAGCAGGATGCAAATTTTAAAAATAAGAATCATGTTCGTTCCACAAACCAAAGTCGGAAACTAACCAAGGGTCACGGCGGACTCAGGCTTTGAAGCTGGTTGTAGTTAAATGGGCCTTGACCTGGATAGCCCAGGCTAGCCCGATCTCAGAAGCTAAGCAGGGTCACCTTGGTCAATATTTGGATCGGAGGCCCTGAGGAAGTCCAAGGTCATGATGCAGAGGGAAGCAATGGCAAACCGCCTCTGAACGTCTCTTGCTTTGAAAGAGATGGGCTCGCCCTAAGTCAGTTGGGACTTGACAGCACTTTCTACCCCCACAGCGTAGTGGGAAACCTACTAAGGGTCTTAAGCAGGATCCACTCTGGGACCGACGTAATTCTCTTAAGTGGAATGAAGGTGTGTGCATAAGATGAATACGACTGGAAATTCGCTTTGGTCCTGCCATGTACCTGCCACCGAATAAATCAGCAGTGCCAACCATTTAAAGCCACTCCACTGTATTCTGTCTCACAGTTCTCAACAGTCCATTGCCCAGGTAAACACGGCTGCTGTGCTACTAACCATGGTCAAGTTTCATGTGCAAACCCCTCTCCTTCTCTTCCAGCTCATCCAGATCTTCCACATCCTCCTCTACGTTTCTCATCTGCTCGTCGGTGAGTTGCCGAAGGTGTTGCATAAATATCTCAGTGCAGGATGTAAAATAGAACTCTTTATTGTTCAGCCAGTGAACAACGAAGCCTTCGTTTCCTTCATCGACACTGAAAGCTGTCTTAACCAAAGCTGGTGGGATGTCTGAGAGGATACAGTCATTGTCATTCCGGGGTGGGTTGGGGAGAAGAACAAAGGTTGAATTAGATATTTAAGAGAGATCATTTTCAGTTGGGGGGGGGGGACAATAGATTTCTATATCAGGAAGGAAGGGAGAGGGGGAGAGGGAGAGAGAGAGAATGAAAACTGGCACACAGACTAGGGCTAAGGATGGCTGCTTTGGAGGCTGGACTCCATGACATCACATCCCTGGTAAGTTCCCTCCCCTCCGCAAACGCCACCCTCCCCAGGCTCTGCCCCCAAATCTCCAGGAATTTCCCCACCTGAAGTTAGCGACCCTGACAAGGAAGTGACTGGAAAAAGAGTACTTTAAGAGACACTTAAGCTCTGCACTAATGAATATAAAAGTAACAAGCCTGCAACAGGAGGCATAAAACCCAAACTGATGCATGTCAAAACAGTAAAGGAAGATCAGGACAATGCTGCTTTAAAATAGAAAAGTGGTTTCCAGGAAGTGCAATTATTAAAACATACAGCACTTATCATCTTAGTGCATGTTGAAGTTAGGCATGTGCAAAAAAAAAAAGTTTTTTCCCCAGTTCGGGTCTACTGGACCAGGAAAATATCGACATGCCAGAATATTCCTGAATACCAATATAGCTTTTGTATTGGGATTTGGGTAAATATTCGGCAAACCCAAATGTATTCAGCTCTATTATACCCTATGGGGACTGTCCCCATAGGATATAATAGAGAAGGGATTTAAACTTTAAATGCTTGCTGAATTCACTCGCTGTATCACACTGCGGCAGCAAGTGAACTCTGTGAGTGAACTCAGCAAGCATTTAAAGAGATTGTGGACTCTTTAAATGCCTTCTAACCATGCCCAAATAAAAGCCAAATAATACCAATAAGGTATTTTTCAGGTATTCATTCAGCTCGGTATATACCGCTTGCACACCTCTAGTTGAAGTTAATGTCAGCAGACCAAAGAAAAGGAAGCACACATTATCCCTTTCACTTTTCCCCCCAAGACAAAGTATTCAGCGTTAGAGGTCTGCATGCCCAGAAACGGCCCACCAATCTAAAAAATTTGGGTCCCTTTGCTCCCAGCAGGAAATGACACACTCCGGCAGTAGATTCAAGACAGACAAAAGAAAGTGCTTACTTCACACAATGGGTAGTTGGACTTGTGAAACTCACGGCCACTAGATGTGTCAATGGATTTAAAAGGAGGCAGGCAGATTAATAGAGGATGGGTGTATTGCTTCATATTAGCCCTGGTAGCTGAATGGGACCTCGGGACTTGGAAGTAGAACATCTCTGATGGACAGATGCTCAGGAGCAGCTAGCAGGTGAGGGCCTCGCTCATGGGTTTCTCTGTGGCTTCTGGCCACTGCTGCAAGCAGGATGCTGCACTAGTAGGCTTACCAGATGCCTGCTAATGGCAAGCAAGCTCCTGGTGACTGTTGCTGATGCCCACCGACACTTATCTGGGTGGCAAGTGGAAGCAGGCTGACAAAATGGGGGAGAGGCCGCACGACGACATCACTTCTCGAAGTGCCAGCAATGCACCAGGGTAATATTCGAGCACTCGCTCAGAAACTCCATAGAGTCTGGGGAGACTGCTAGAGTGTCGCCCCAGTGCCTGCCTGGCAGTACTACACACTAGGGAGAACACTGGTCTGATCCAGCAGGGCTCCTCTTCCGTCCCAGAGACCCCCGTGACCTTGCAGAGACCTCTGGGAAATCCCTCGTTTCCTGATGGAAGAGGTGCCCTGAGAAATAATGGAGGACGGAAAGCAGCGTCTTCTCTCCAGGACGGCCAGCACAAGGGAAGGATGGAGGCAGAATAATGGAAGACCTGACCTGGATAGTCCAGGCAAGCTGAATCTCGTCAGATCTTGGAAGCTAAGCTGGCAAGTACTTGGAAGGGTGACCTCTTAGGTATACCAGGGCTGGGATGCAGAGGCAGGTAATACCAAAGCCACCTCTCTGAAACTTCCTAGCCCCACTAGGGGTCGCCAGACGTCACCATGGCTTCCAGGTTCGCAAATACACACACACACACAAAATACTCACCCCCTCTCAAAATGGAAGAGGCTGAGATGGTGTACTGGGTAGGCAGGGGTGGGACAGTGGAGGGCTGTTTGTCCACCTCGCCCCCACATAACCTGAAGCCGACCCTGAAATGGTAACTAGGCTTCTGAAGGAAGAATGGCTTGTCTCACCTGTGGCGGGATTAATGCTCGCAGCAATATGGAAATGGCAGAGGGCGTTTGCGTGGTGCGAAATGTGCCGCTGGACTTCGTGCGTCCCCAGCTGGTTAGCCAAATCTTCCGTGTGTGTGATGAGGACGGAAGATCTTCGCTGCCCCTTTCTCATATTTTTCAAGTGGTGAATGGTCTAAAGAAGTTGGGGGCAGGGAGAAAAGCGAGAGAGAAAACACACCGTTTGACATCCGTAAGAAACAAACAAAAAACAAAAAAAAAGGCTGGTTGGTCGTGAGGATTTGCTTCTGAAAAAGTGCAAAAGCATGATCTCTTTCTGAGACACGGATCAAGCAAACAATTAAAACAATCCACACCAAGATCTTTTCTAACTGAAGAAAAGGTTGAAAGATTAAGGCATATCCTTAGGCTTGCCAACTCTGGTTTGGGAAACACCTGGAGATGGGGGGGGAGCCTGGAGAGGCCGGGGTTTGGAGAGGGGGGGGGACCTCGGTAAGGTATAAAATGCCATAGAGTCCACTCTCTGAATCTGCCATTTCTTCCAGGACAACTGATCTCTGTAGTCTAGAAATCAGCTTTGATTCTGGGGAAATACCTGGCAACCCTTAAAGAGAGAGAGAAAGAGAGAGAGAAAGACAGAGAGAAAGACAGAGAGAGACAGAGAGAGACAGAGAAAGACACACAGAGACAGAGAGAAAGACAGAGACAGAGAGAGAGAGAGAGAGACAGAGAGAGACACACACAGAGAGAGAGTGAGAGACACACAGAGAAAGATAGATAGAGACAGAGAGAAAGACAGAGAGAGAGAGACAGAGAGAAAGACAGAGAGAGAGAGACAGAGAAAGACAGAGAGAGAGAGAGACAGAGAGCGAGAGCGAGACAGAGAGCGAGACAGAGAAGTTTTGTAAAGGGTTTGGTCTTTTGAAATTATTCTGACAGTCTGTCTCTAGCCTGAGAACTGCTACTCAAGAAATCTTTTAAAGCTGTTATATGCTCTTGGCTGAATTTTTAATGCTGGGTTTGGTTGTTGTTGTTGTTTTTTTAAATGCTGGCGTTTTGTAAGATTTCGGAACTTTTATGATTTATATGCTTATGCATGCCTTAATTCGTAAGCTGCCTTGAGCAGGTTCTCTGGAGAGGAAGCAATCAAATTTTCTAAGCAAGTAATAAATAAATATAATATCCGTCAATTAGGATGTGGCGTGATGTGGTCCATGGGGTCGCAAAGAGTCAGATTCGACTGTGCGACTGAACAACAACAAAATTAGGAATGAGACGGACATGCACAAGGATTCCAGATCCCCCCCCCCCCCGTATGTCCAGTTAGCCGTGTGGTTAGAAGTGTGGTCTGCAGAGCGGGGTTCTAGTTCCATCCCTTCCTCCCATTTCGCTGCTGGTGGGATTGGCATTTTGCAAAAGATGAGCTTTGTGCCGCCTACAGAGCCAGTTTGGTGTAGTGGTTAAGGGTGTGGACTCTAATCTGGGAGAACCGGGTTTGATTCCCCACTCCTCCACTTGCACCTGGCTGGATGACCTTGGGCAAGCCGTAGCTCTGATAAGAGCTGTTCTTGAAAAAAGAACAGTTTCTGTCAGAGCTCTCTCAGCCCCACCTACCTCACAGGGTGTCTGTTGTGGGGAGGGGAAGGGAAAGGCATTTGTAAGCTGCTCTGAGACTCCTTTGGGTAGTGAAGGATGGGGTATCAATCCAATCTCCTCCTCCTCCTCCAGGCCCTGGAATAAAGACTCCCGGGGGCTCCCTCTCGCGGGTGAGCTATGGAGGATGCTGGGCTGACATGTCTGAGGTCACCTGTGTTTCCTTCCCTATATGCTGACCTGTCAAAGAGGAATCTATTTCCAGAAGGGGATGCGACCTCATTTCTGCAGACATCTCATGAATGTGTTAGGTGCACGTCTCCACTGCTCTCTACGCATTGGAGGGTTCCATATTGCCTTTTGTTTCTTCCCTGACCTGTTCTCTGGATAAGGCGGGGCATGATGATGTCACTTAGATACACTAGCTTTGCTGTGCACTGATGGCCTACTACTGTAGATGGCCAAGCACGGGAGTGTCATGGCTGTGCTGCTCTGTCATTCGTGGGCATGGGCTGTGTTGAGAGGGGCTCCAACTAGGACAGCCAGTCTTCAGTTGGTGGCTGGAGATCTCCTGGAATTACTACTGGTCTCCAGGTGACAAAAATCAGTTCTCCTGGAGAAAATGGTTGCTTGACAAGGTGAATGTTATGGCATGATATCCCATTGAGGTCCCTCCCCTCCCAAAACCCCGCCCTCCCTAGGCTCCACCCCTAAACTCTCCAGGTATTTCCCAACCCAGAGCAGGCAACCCAAGCTCAAGAGTGATGCTGGAGAGCACAAAGACGATCAATGCTGGCTATGCCACCCATATGCTTGTGCCACAAGCCTTCAGGACTGGGTTTGCCCAGTCACTGGGGTTTATGATCGGGGCATTAAGTCTGACATATTGGGGTGGGAACAACCTTCCTCAAAGGAGCCTTCACCTGACTTGTGGTTCTTCCATTGGAGGAAGAACTCCTTAGGTTGGAGGGAGGATTTAATCTTTGCTCAGTGGAGTTGCAGGATAGGGATAAGATCCACACCATAACAAAAGTTAGATTTGTTATGTCTGAAGCAGCAGAACAAAGTTACATAAGAACATAAGAGACGCCAATGTTGGATCAGGCCAAAGGCCCATCCAGTCCAATACTCTGTCACATAGTGGCCAAAAATACCAGTGCCATCAGGAGGTCCACCAGTGGGGCCAGGACATTAGAAGCCCTTCCACTGTTGACCCCCCCCCCCCCAAGCACCAAGAAGACAGAGCATCACTTGCCCCAGAGCCCCTATCTATACCTTGTGGCTAATAGCCACTGATGGACCTCTGCTCCATATGCTTATCTAATTCCCTTTTGAAGCCGTCCATGCTTGTAGCCGCCACCACCACTTCCTGTGGCAGTGAATTCCATGTGTGAATTACTCTTTGGGTGAAGAAGTACTTCCTTTTATCCATTCTAACCTGACCGCTCAGCAATTTCAGTTTGAGTCCAGTGGCACCTTTAGGGTCAACAAAGTTTTATTTGTGTACACACACACTTCTTCAGATATAAAACCTTGCTGGTATTAAAGGTGCCCCTGGAGTCAAACCTTGTAACTACAGTTAGTCTTGCTGAAATTAAACGTATGTGAAGACTTAAAAATAATAATAATAATTCACCGGGACATCCCTTGTAAAACCCAGTGCTGTTTGTGAATTGATTTCTCATCCACAGGCCAGGAATCTTCTGGAACATCAGCACAAAGTCTCCCAAATGGCCAGGAGCTTTCAGGCATCAAAAATTCAGACAGAATCTACTTCCAGGTTATTTATGGATGACGTACAGAGAAAGGAGAACTAAGAACATAAGAAGAGCCCTGCTGGATCAGACCAGTGGTCGATCTAGTCCAGCATCCTGTCTCACACAGTGGCCAACCAGTTCCTCTAGACAGCCAACAACAGGGCACAAAGGCTGAGGCCTTCATAACATAAGAAGAACCCTGCTGGATCAGACTAATAGTCCATCTAGTCCAGCATCCTGTCTCACACAGTGGCCAACCAGTTCCTCTGGAGGGCCAACAACAGGGCACAGAGGCCAAGGCCTTCCTCTGATGTTGCCTCATGGCTCTGGGATTCAGAACCTCTGAATGTGGAGGTTCCTCTCAGTCGCCATGGCTAGTAGCCATTGATAGGATTAGATAGATTCATGGAGGATAAGTCTATTTGAAAGCTGTTTATTCCTGCGGCCATCACTCCATCCTCTGGGAGCGAATTTCACATTCACTAGCTGGTCGGTGTTTGTCCCGTTGTTGATTTGGCGAGGGCGTGGTTCCTCTTGGGGGTTACAGACAGCCCTACGGTTAAAAAAACAAAAGGGGGGTGGGGGAGACTTGGGGATCTGAGTGGTTCACAATACCTCCAAAGCATGTTGAATGTTGTCTTTGTGTCTCCCGGAATGAGAGATGCTACTGCTGGTGCTAATGCTGGACGTGCTGGTCTCACAGATCTGCTCCCCCAAAAGACTGTCTTCTGGCAACAGAGTCTCCGCCCACAGCCGGCAAATGCCGTCGAGGCACGAAGTAAGCAGCACGTTGCAAACCGAGCCCCTGAAGACACAAAACAGGATCACCCTCTTGTATCTCGAATGCTTCACAGAACGGGCAGAGCTAAATGCTTCGGCAATTAGACTGATGTGGTCGCTAGTAACAATAAGTGGGAGTCTTGCAAGTTGCGACACCTTAAAAACTGAACACAACTAATCTGACTAGCAGATTAAGACTGCCCCCCCTGGGTTGAATAGGGATCCAATCCCCCCCACCTGCCAGGCTGCCCCCTGCTGGTCAGCCCACCCACTTGCAGAAGCATTGGCTCCACCCTCTTGGCTCACATGGTGGTGGTGGCTCCTCCCTCTTTCCCCTTCCTGCAGTGCCACCTCCTCCATATGAGTGGCTCACAGAGTGGTATGGAGGCGCCCACTTTTCCTGCCCTTCCTCCTGCTGGGCAGGAGTGGCTCCCGCTCTTCCTCAACACAGTGCCAGGACTACCTGTCTGGCTTGGGCAGCAGCTCCCCTTCCCTTCTGTTTTTTCAAAATGGCGGCCAATATTTCATGGTGTAGCATCATAAAATCTTGGGCTTTCCACCTGCAATTTTTCTTCTTTTGGGAACGTTTGTGAAACCCCTGATTCAGGCTTGTACGAATATCCCCTACTCTGCACCCGACCCCCAATGTGCAGATTTACCAATCCATGTACCAAGGTCTTGGTTCAGAATTAGAAGTAGGGTTTTACATGGCTCCATTTCATAAATAAAACGGTGGTTACTTACCTGTAACCGTTGTTCATTGAAAGTGGCTTCTGTGCGGGCACACATGGGGACTGCAGTATGCAGGCCGACCACCGGGAGGAGCTAGCGAGCTTATTTGTAGAATTTTTATACCCGAGAGGGCTAGGCTCCAACCAGGAGGCGGTTTCCCGCCCAAAATACCACCTGACCTGGGCGGAGCCTGCCCTCTCCCCTCAGTTCTCCTTCTGCCGCTTTATTAGAGCGGAAGACTCCCACAGCGGGGAAGGAGGGAGGGATGTGTGCCCGCACAGAAGCCACTTTCAATGAACAACGGTTACAGGTAAGCAACCACCGTTTTCATTTTCAAGGCTTCTGTGCGGTCCCACATGGGAGATTAGCAAGTTTACTCACTTGGAAGGAGGGAGTGGGAGACTTCAGCGGAATATCGACTGCAGCACAGCCGTGCCCATCGCTGCATCCCTCCTCGCATCAACGTCCATCGCATAGTGTTTGACGAACGTCGAAGGCGTTGACCACGTGGCCGCTCTGCACACCTCCAGCAGGGGCAACCCTGCCTGAAACGCCACAGATGTTGCTTGAGAGCGTGTCGAGTGTGCAGACAACACCAGGGGGCATTGCTTACCAGCCCCTTCATATGCCAATTGTATAGCTTTACAAATCCAACGGGAAATAGTCTGCGACGACGCAGCCTTACCCTTCTTTGACCCACCAAAGCATACAAATAAAGAGGACACAGTACGGAATGGCTGAGTCCTCTGCAAATAAAAGAGCAAAGCGCGCCTGACATCCAGTGAATGTAAGGAACGCTCCGCTTCTGAAGAGTGGTTCGGAAAGAACACAGGTAATATGATGTCTTGTGACATATGAAACTTGGATACTACTTTGGGTAGAAAATCCAAACGTGGACGGAGAACCACTCTATCCTTATGGAACCTGAGAAAGGGTGACTCTGTGGACAGAGCCGCTAATTCCCCAACTCGTCTTGCGGACGTGATTGCGACCAAAAACGCTACTTTGTAGGATAAAAATGATAAGTCACACGTAGCCAGTGGTTCAAAGGGTTTATATATCAAACGAGATAAAACCAGAGAGAGACTCCATGAGGGTAGAGGCAACTGGGAAGGGGGATACAAATTATTGAGACCCCGGAGAAATCTCTTTGCATCTTTAGAAGCAAAAAGGGACACCCCCTTCACAGGTACATGATTAGCCGAAATTGCAGCTAAGTACACCTTAAGAGAGGAATTGGACAAACCTTCCTGTTTGAGGTGGGACAAAAACTCTAGTACCAAAGGCAACCCACAGTTAGTAGGATCGACGTGTTTGCGTGATACCCATGTAGAAAACAGTCTGAATTTAGCCTCGTAAGATCTCCGCGTGGACAACTTACGTGCAGCTAATAGTATGTGTTGCACTGCCGGGCAGTAGGCCGATCGGGCCGAATTCGCCAGGCAGTTAGTTTGAGGGACGAGATCCCCGGTTCGGACGGAAGAAGACCTGACACTAGGTCCGTCTCCTCCGGGAACACTTGGAATTGTCCTTGTGCCAGTGACAATAGGTTCGGGAACCACGCTTGGCGGGGCCAAAAAGGAGCCACCAATATCAGGTCCGCATCTTCTGCATGAGCTCTGGCTACCACTCTGTTTAGGAGTGGTAGAGGTGGGAATGCGTAACAGAACAGACCTGCCCAAGGAATGTCGAAAGCGTCCCCTAGGGAATGGTGCGCATAGGCCGCCCTGGAGCAGAACATTGCGCATTTTGCATTGGCTGGAGTGGCGAAAAGATCCCAGACGGCGGAGGGCTTGGATTAGTATAGCAATACGCTTAGCCCTAGGCATAGGGTCATGCCGAGACAGAATCAAGGACTGGCCCCACAAACTCAATCTTTTGCGTGGGGGAAAGATTGGATTTGGGGACATTGACTCTCAGTCCCAAGGACTGTAAGGTGCGTAATACCACGTGGACAAGGGAACAGAGTCTGTCAGGTGTATTTGCGACTAATAACCAATCGTCCAAATAGTGAACAAAGGGTACATCCCTGCAATCTGAAGTGTGCCACGACTACAGACATACATTTTGTGAACACCCTGGGGGCGGATGCCAACCGAAGGGAAGCACTCTATATGGAGGGCACGTCCGAAATGATGGAAGCAGAGCAACCTCTGGCAGGAGGTCCGTAGCGCTATATGAAAGTACGCATCAGTAAGGTCAATGCTTATAAGAAAGCAATTTGGTTGCAGTAATAAAACGACCTCCTGTATGGATAACATACGGAACTTAGGTTTCCACAGAAAGTTATTAATATTCTGACAACATCTGTGCTACGTCGTTCCGACACATACAGACACATGATAGGGGCGGATAGTGTAACAACTCCAACAGATAACCGTTTTCTTATTATAGATAATACCCATTTGTCATAAAACAAGGATAAACTAATCCCAAACTGTAGGACTGATTCTAGTCACAGGAGATCTGTCCCCTTATAGGGTTGGTCTCATTGAGATCTATCCCCTGACGGGAGTGTTGATCTCTGACGTCTATTCTGATACAACGTCTGATACGTTTGTCTAGGAGGCAGGTATGGTTGCCTCTGAAACGACTCATGGTAACGGTATGGGCGGGAATATTGTGAATGCTGGGCAGGTCTAGGCCGATACCTAGACTTTTGCGGAGCATTACTGGAAGCCGTGACGCCAAAAGATTTGGCCTGTAACTTGTACTTCCTAATGCGTTCCAAGACCTCATCGGTCTCCTGACTAAACAACTCGTTCCCTTCAAACGGAAGGTCTTCGAGTTTAGCTCGTGTATCAAGGGGTAGCACAGAAGATCTAAGCCATGCATGTCTACGTAAGACTATGGCGGAGCCCACCGCTCTACTACTGCAATCAGCATTATGCCGTGCGGTATTCACTTATAACTTCCCTAGACGCTTCCCCTCCTCAGCTATGACCTTCGCCAGACACCTTTGGTCTTGTGGAAGTAGATCCAGATAAGTAGACAACTTATCCCATAACAGGCGGTTGTAGAGCCCCATGACTCCAGAGGAATAGGCCTTTCTGCCTATCGCATCTAGCTTGCGGTCTTCCCTATCATTGGGAGCAGTACAGGTTCCAAACCGCGTACGAGCCTGTATGATTTCAGCAATGAAAGAATTAGGTGGCGGATGCCGAACCAGACATTGCACATCAGAGTCAATAACTTTATAACGTCCTTCCAGCCTCTTGCTGGAGGTGTCGAGGTTGGATGCTTCCATGCCAACATCATCACCTCCTGCAACCCCTGGAGACACGGTAGCGCCATTGGCCCGGTATCCGGGGTGAAAGGGCATGCATAAGCGGGTCTTGAGTCCGCTGTTGAGAAGCCGTATGTTTTAAGTCCAAGGCTTTGGCCATCCGGACTATCTGGTCTGCAAAGGAGGAGAAGTCCCCAGATGGAGATACTGCTTTGGGATCAGCAATCACTTCCTCAGGCGAGGGAAGCGACCTCAAGTCAGACCCGGGTTCTGACTGCGACTCACTGGCCAAGTCAGCTTCCTTGGTTCCGTATGAGATGTAATCAACCTGTTCCACCCGGTCTGGTATGGGTGACAGTGACCGTTGCCTCTGAGCGTAGTGACAGGGATGCCCCGCTGTAGGCATCTGTAAGTGCAGAGACGGGGCAGGACTTCTCGAACCCATTTGTAATAGGTTTGGAGAAGGTGATCTGCAGATCTCCAACATTGGAGAAATTTCGGTACCGATGATCGGTACCGATGGAGGTTGGTTCCATTGTTTCGGTACCGAAGGTCAGTACCGATGGAGGTTGGTTCCATTGTTTCGGTACCGATGGTTGGTACCGATGGAGGTTGGTTCCATTGTTTCGGTACCGATGGTTGGTACCGATGGAGGTTGGTTCCATTGTTTCGGTACCGATAGTCGGTACCGATGGAGGTTGGTTCCATTGTTTCGGTACCGATAGTCGGTACCGATGGAGGTTGGTTCCATTGTTTCGGTACCGAAGGTCAGTACCGATGGAGGTTGGTTCCATTGTTTCGGTACCGAAGGTCAGTACCGATGGAGGTTGGTTCCATTGTTTCGGTACCGAAGGTCAGTACCGATGGAGGTTGGTTCCATTGTTTCGGTACCGAAGGTCAGTACCGATGGAGGTTGGTTCCATTGTTTCGGTACCAAGTGATCTTCTTGGTGCCGAGGCGAACGTCCCTTCGACGTCAAATGTGGTGTTGATGCCGAGGCAAACGGGATGTTCGGCGCCGAGCGGTGCGACAGGCGCAATCCCTTCGGTACCAGCCATTTGGGGAGGCAAAGACCTCTCTTGCTGGGTTTTCTTTTTCTGGGCCTTTGTGGCCGGCGGCTCTGGGCCAGCGCGAGACTGGGCGGCCGCTGGGGAGACTTGTGTTGCTACTGGCGCCGAGCATACTGATGGCGATTTAGGCTTCTCCCTTTCTCCATTGGACGTCGCAGGAAAGGCCCTCTCCCACAGAGCTGCCTTCAGCTGGGTTTTCTGTTTCTTGGCCTTTTTGGCCGGCAGCTCTGGGCCAGCGCAAGACTGGGCGGCTGCTGGGGAGACTTGTGTTGCTACTGGCGCCGAGCATACTGATGGCGATTTAGGCTTCTCCCTTTCTCCATTGGACGTCGCAGGAAAGGCCCTCTCCCACAGAGCTGCCTTCAGCCGGGCTTTTCTCCCCTCACAAGCCCTTGGAGTAAAGGCTTTACAGGCCTTACAGCCGGTCATGTTGTGGGACCCCCCCAGACAGAGCACACAAGCCGAGTGCTCATCATTTTGGGCCATTTTAGCCCCACAGCTCTTACATTTCTTGAAGAGGGCCACCTTCTCTTTATTCTTTTTCCTTTGTTGCCATCTTCTGAGGAAAAAACTCTTTCCCTCAGGATTGATTTGTTCAGCTCGCTGTAACTAGTCCTCTTTCGATGGCGGCAGAAAGAGAACTGAGGGGAGAGGGCAGGCTCCGCCCAGGTCAGGTGGTATTTTGGGCGGGAAACCGCCTCCTGGTTGGAGCCTAGCCCTCTCGGGTATAAAAATTCTACAAATAAGCTCGCTAGCTCCTCCCGGTGGTCGGCCTGCATACTGCAGTCCCCATGTGGGACCGCACAGAAGCCTTGAAAATGAACATAAAGTTTTCCATGAATATACTCACAAATTTACGGTATGTATAGTTCAAAATCAGCCATCTATATAATAAAGGTAAAAGTTTCCCTTGCTCGAAAGCTAGTCGAATCCAACTCTAGGGGGCGGTGCTCACCGTTTCCAAGCTGAAGAGCCAGAGCTGTCTGAAGACATTTCTGTGGTCATGTGGCCGGCATGACTAAATGCCGAGGCGCACGGAACACTGTTACCTTCCCACCGAAGTGGTACTTATTTATCTACTTGCAATTTCTTGCTTTCGAACTGCTAGGTTGGCAGGAGCTGGGGCCAGAGACGGGAGCTCACTCCGTCACGCGGCACTCGGGTCTCGAACTGCCAAACTACAGACCTTCTGGTTTGCAGTTCAGCGTCTTAACCTCTGAGCCATCGCAGCCCCATCTATATAATATATATCTGTTATTCAGATATAAGGGGTGGACTTTTGGGGGGCCAACATTTCTTGTAGGATCCATCTAACCTGGGCATAAACTTGCTGGTGTTTCGCCATGAAAATCCAGTCACTGCTCGGGGATGTGCCAAGTACACAAAGGCAAAGTGAACCAGTGCAGAGATCTTCTTTTGCTCTTCCCCCTCTTGGGGCAGGAGAGATGACTTCCAGCCAGCCATCGGGTACCAGACTTTTAAAAGACAATCGTCCTAGACAAACCGACAGACAACAAAGTGGCAGAAGGCACACATAAAGCGAAAGGCAAACACAGCTTGATGCCATTGGAACAATTTTCATTAGCATTGGAACACTCTGCTGAAACCATCGCAGGCAGAAGAATTTTAACATGATTAATGAGATCACTGTTAATAGACGGAACAGGCTCCTAAGCTCGCTTTCAGAGACCGATCTTTGGTTAATATTTCAATTCACAAATCCGGGTAATTAAAATTCATCTTATGTGACAAACACATTAAGTGAAACATTAAACAGTTAAATATCTGCACTGGCATGGCTGCCATTATAGATTACATGGCTTAACTCAACACAACACAGCAGACGGCCGTAAAGCACCAGTAACGCTTGAAATTTAGCTGGGAGCAGTGTTCCCGCTAAGCTGAGTTAGTGTGAGCTAGCTCACAGTTTTTTAGCTTCCAGCTCACACATTTTTTTTGTCTTAGCTCAGGAAGGATGGCTCCAGAACAAACGAATCTATGCAGCAGCCAAATCGCTCGCTCACAACTTTAATGCCGGTAGCTCACAAAGTAGAATTTTTGCTCACAAGACTCCACAGCTTAGAGAGAGCATTGGCTGGGAGGTGAAAAGAACTAAGAACTAAGTATCTGTCCACCACGGAGGTGGCATGGACAACTCATTTCCTCTTTTAGCCTTTAAAAGGCTGCTGGTTTTTTAAGGCAGATAAACACAGAAAACACCGTGTTGAAATAATAAACACAATATTCACATGTTCTTATAGCCTCTAGTGTATTGTAAACACTTGCAAACTACAACATCACATTTCAAACACTTTCAAACTAAGTTATATAACATGAAGAGTCCAACTGTCTTCTTCCTGATGGAGGATAAATACCAATGTACAGTTATTTGTCCCTGTGTGCTTGTGGTTCTTTAAGGCAAGCAGGCAGGCCGGCAGGAAGAGGTATGCACATGGTATCCATAGTACCACATCAAGGCCATATGGGCTAGGTGAAGTCCTTTGTTCCTCCCTACTAGTAACAGAATATGGAAGACACCATGGTGGAGAAGGGAGGAAGTAGTGCTTGGTAAAGGGAAAGGAGCCGAGATACAGCCAGATTGACTGAAGTGAAGTGCTCTCTAAAACTGTTATTTGCAACAGTTATACCATTCCATGGATTCTTCAATATAGGCTGAATAAAAGCTTTCACAAACGGAACCAAAATGGGGAACAGCGTAGCTCCAGAAGAAGGAGGAGGAGGAGGAGGAGGAGGAGATTATTGGATTTATACCCTGCCCTTCACTCGGAGTTTCAGAGCAGCTTACAAACTCCTTTCCCTTCCCCTCCCCACAACAGACACCCTGTGAGGTAGGTGGGGCTGAGAGAGCTCTTTCCGCAACTGTCCTTGAGAGAACAGCTCTGACAGAACTATGGCTTGTCCAAGGTCATCCAGCAGCTGCAAGTGGAGGAGTGGGGAACCAACTGGTTCTCTGCACACTTTACTACTATGCCAAACTGGCTCTCAACATATGGCGCACAACTAGTCAAAAGTGACCAATGGACTGGAAGCAACTGAATTGCTGGCTATGTCCAGAAAGATGATGTGAAGTCTAGCGAAAGAAAAGGTACAGGAAATTGTGAACCAAATCCCCCGGGATAATAAGTCAAGAATTTAAATCCACAAATGGGCTCCATGGAGTTGACACTAGCCATCAACCAACCAACACAGCTAGAGTCAACATCCTTGAAAAGATGGGAACGGAGAAGTTGTATGCAGTGATGTTTTCTAGATACACCATGCCATTTGATGTGCTGCTTTCGATAGTCCCAAACAAATCCCTCTCTAACTGAAAACCATGGAAGCAGATGTTAATCTAGTACTACTATTCTCTGGGCTCATCCCCACATTCTGCATCCTAACTCTGTCCTAAACCTGAAAACTGTCTCTCACTGGTGGTAGCCAAGCTGGCAGGGACCGACAGTAGAGTTGCCAGGCCTGTGGAAGGCAATCCTCGAAACATCTGGGGCTGGAGCATGGGAAAGGGCTGCAACATGCAATGTGGGGATATCAATTCCACGGGAGGACCTGAGGAAGTGATGTCACCATGTTGCACGACAGTCTATGAATCCCCCCCTCCCAAATCTCTATGACAAAGATCTTAGAGACTGGGGAGTTGCCGCCATGTGATGCTGCCATGTTCATAACATCATCCTCCCACCCAACAGCAGGTAGAGATGCTGCAGGCAGGAGGCTGCCTGCTGTGGCAGTAACCTGGCAAGCCTGTGGACACCAGCATCTCCACTGGTGGAACTAACCGCCCTTTTTGGTTTCTTTCTTCCACGGACTCTAACCTG
This sequence comes from Gekko japonicus, assembly GCF_001447785.1. Taxonomy (NCBI): domain Eukaryota; kingdom Metazoa; phylum Chordata; class Lepidosauria; order Squamata; family Gekkonidae; genus Gekko; species Gekko japonicus. Next base: position 890,666 of record NW_015175369.1, read on the forward strand.
GGAGAACCGGGTTTGATTCCCCACTCCTCCACTTGCACCTGGCTGGATGACCTTGGGCAAGCCATAACTCTGGCACAGCTGTTCTTGAAAAAGAGCAGTTTCTGTCAAGAGTTCTCTGAGCCCCACCTACCTCACAGGGTGTCTGTTGTGGGGAGGGGAAGGGAAAGGAGTTTGTGAGCCGCTCTGAGACTCCCTTGGGTAGTGAAGGGCGGGGTATAAATCCAATCTCTTCTCTTCTTCTTCTTCTTTTTGAGCACCAATACGGCTGTGCCACCAGCTTAAGCAGTCACTCTATGCCTGGGGGCTAGATGTACCGAGGATCTGGTTCATAAGAAGTCTCTTCCTTATATATTTGGAAAGTTGCCCTTAACAGACACTCGCTATATAGCATGCGGTGCATTCAGCTGGGTGACCTTGGGTCAGTCACAGTTCTCTCAGAGGGTGCCTGTTGTGGGGAGAGGAAGGGGAGGCGACTGTAAGCCACTCAGACTCCTTCAGGCAGTGCAAAGCAGTGTATAAAACCCACCCATTCTTCTTTTGATATTCCCTTCCTATTCAGCTAATTTCTTATAGTGTTCTTCTAGGAATTTATAACATAAAAATGGCAAGCGGTCACAGACCCTGTTTTTGGACTCTCCTATCAGACTGCCAGAGAAGGGAAAGAGAGATTGACAAGCTTCATTCCGCTCCTGGTTCATTCCATTCCGCTGGGTTTTCCATTCATCTGATTTTCATCAGGGAAGATATGATTTTGCTACAGTGTATCAGGCGGCCTGCTTTTGTTAATCTCTTATTAATACTGCGCGGGCAATACAACGCTCCTGATCTTAGCCAAAAGCAATTACACTACCTATATTGAAAAACTCGGCTGGGGGATCAAAGTGGGATAATAAAATCATTTGACAAGGTTACAGAGTTTGCAAAAAAAAAAAAAAACTAGCTAAAGATAGCAGATCCTGAAGGAGAATTTTTTTTTTTTTTAAAGGTAATTTCTTCCCAGGAATACTGAAAGTGGCATGAACAAGAAAATATAACTTTCAGCCCATCTCAGAAGTGGGATCAGCCGGCTTAATCTTTACAGTGCTCAATGCAGTAACTAAAATGGAAACCCTCAAGACAAAGCAAAAAAATGGCTTCTGGGACCATCTGTCTCCGCTCTTGTGCGGCAGAACTCCGGCGCTATGCATGACCATGCAGGCAGATGGGGATCAATGCAGAAACAGCCTCTGAAAACCCAGCTTAAGGTCAGCTACTACTAAGAAGAGCCTTTGGTTCAATGGAATATTACTGAACAAAACACTACGTGGGCGTCTGGCACTCCTGGGCACTGGCATTGAGACTCCTGAAAATGGTCTCAATGGGGACAGCTGAGTACAGAGCACACATACAGGTCAATCCAGCGCAGAATCACTCCAGGATCTGATCCACGGACATCAATGGGCTTGCACTGGAGTAACTCTGCATGTGATTGAGCACTCACAGTGCATTCCTAAGCGGAGTTGCAGCCATCTAAATCCACTGACTTCAGTGGACTTCCAAGACAGCTGCTCCGCTTAGGACTGTAGACACAATATTTTTGCAGAATCACGACTCCATGCAAAACACTGAACGGAACGTCACTCTGGGACTCCTCAGCTGTGAGTTTAAGGGGGTCCAGCCACAGGCTAAATTTGGACAGCCTGGGGACAGCCAATGCCCCCGTCACGGGCAGCGGCTAGAAAGGTTCTCTGACGGCTGCCACCTCTCTGGGTCTCCTTGGGAGGGCCCAGAGCACCCTACCCCTTTATACACTCCTTGGGAGGGCCCACAGCGCCCTACCCCTTTATACACTCCTCTTTCAGTAGGTTTCCCCTTATATGTGACCGAATGAGGCATGAGGACCCAGGCAGAGTCACAAACTATTTTTATTAAAGAGATTTAACAATTATAATCCAGTAATGTACAGGAAAAATGAGCACAGTAAAGGTAGGTAAAGGTAAAGGTAAAGGTTCCCTTGCTCGAAAGCCAGTCGAATCCGACTCTAGGGTTGCAGTGCTCATCTCCGTTTCAAAGCCGAAGAGCCAGCGCTGTCCAAAGACGTTTCCGTGGTCATGTGGCCGGCATGACTAAACACCAAGGACCACGGAACGCTGTTACCTTCCCACCGAAGTGGTACCTATTTATCTACTTGCAATTTCTTGCTTTCGAACTGCTAGGTTGGCAGGAGCTGGAACTAGAGACGGGAGCTCACCCCGTCTTGCGGCACCCGGGTCTTGAACTGCTGAACTACTGACCATCCACAGCCTGCAGTTCAGCGTCTTAACCACTTGAGCCAGCAAAATAGGAAATCCTAACGCATTGGACAATACTCTCCTGGCCTTCTCTGGCTATTTGCCTCAAACTGACTCACCCCTTTTGGGTGAGGGATCCCTCCTTCTGCAGCAGCCTCACCAGCTCTGCTCCCTGGAAGTGAACCCCCTCCCACTTTGGGCAAGGCCTTTTAATCCTTCTTCCCAGGAACCACCCTCTACTCCTTTACTGGTATAGGTTTTTCCTTCAAATCCCCTGTTAACCAATCACAGGGTCCAGAGGGTACCTGGAAAATGTAGGCACTGTAGTCACTCTAATACAGGCTTCCCTGGAGCCACTAGGCCTCCCTAGAGCCTGTAGGCCGCACTACTATTGGCCCAAGATCATGACAGCTCCCCATCTCCTTGTCACCATGTCATAGCAGGTGTGAGTCAGCACCGCAATCCAACAATATAATAGCCTTGTAAAACACAAATGTTTGCTGCCCCCATCTCCGCAGAAGGACAGGATGAAATACACATGAACTCTAATGGACACCAACAGTTACAACATGGTGTACATCAGGTACCATGCCCCTACCTGAGACCACGGTACACGTTTGCCCAGTCACGGTAGACAAGACGGGGATAATATTCTGATGTGGTATAAGGCAGCTTTGTACAACAAACTGTTCCAAATTTGCTGAGCAGAGATAATGGTGAAGATGCTTCAAAAACATCCCTTTGCTTGCCCTTACCTTACCGGCTGTTGCAAAATATTCACCGTCTGGTGACCACTCCATCAGATGCACAGACACCGCTGTCCTAAAGCACAAAGGACGCATGAGATCTCAGCTTAAGCAAAATTTGAGTCCAGTGGGACCTGGACTTAGGATATAAGCTTTAATGAGTCAAAGCATCAAATTTAAGCAGAAATTACTATTTTAAGAGTTCCTTACTAGGGATGTGCATGAACTGAATCACAAAGCAAAATTTGTCATGGAGTTTCCCCTGTTCGTGGTTCACGCACCAAAGTTCGTGATCAGTCTATCATCAGGAATTTCCACAAACTTTTAAAGCAGTTTGTGGTGGTTCGTGCATAGAGCAGAAAGCTGGGGTTTAAAGGGACTCTGATTCCCTTTAAATCCCTGCTTTCTGTTTCTTGCAAAAGCCACAAAAACAGCCGATTGGCTGGGAGTACCTCCCCACTGCTCAGCTGTTTCTCATGCACCCTTTAAAGGGACTGCACAAGAAAGCCCAAAACGGTTGAGGGGAGAGGAGCAGGTTGTTTTTTAGGCTTTCTGCAAACTCCATTTAAAGGGACAGCAGTCTCTTTCAATCCGGTTTGTGGGGCCACAAGCCAAGGGGTTCGAGCGGGGTAGAAGTTGAAGGTAAATAAAATGATCAAGTTCAGTTAGTTAACCAACTTCCCAGTTCTGTTTGGGGTTGAGTTCATGGTTCGGCCACAAACTGAATTTTTTCAGCTCATGCCCATACCTACTCATTACTGCAAATATTAAGTAATATTTATAGCAGAGAGTTAAGACAAAGTAACGTGATAGAGTAAAGTGACAGTCGTAATCAAAATCTCATTACAAATTAGTTTAGCAGCTACATGGCATGATATAATTCATTTTCTAAAACAAAATCTATCATCCATGCAGGATTAGTTTGAACCATTTTGGTGCCCCACAGTTATAAATTTAGAGTTCTGTTGAATAGTGGGGTTTTTCAGAAGGAGAACTCCTTTTAGTTATGAATTTTGTGTGTAACAAACCTGTGGACACCCACTGAAGTTTGATGCTAGGTTTGCTGGTCGTATATTCAGAACAGAGGATGAGTTTTACCAGTTTTTAGAAAGGTGCACGAGTGACTGAAATTTTTTAAAATATAAGAAGTGCCCTCACTTATAATAATAATTTGCTCACAGTAATTATAATTAATAACCAGTTGTAATTATAAATTACAATTAATTAAAACAATAAAACTTAATAATTTATTATAATTAATAATTCGTGCATAATAATTATACATATTCTCATGCTGCAACCCTATGCACACTTCCCTAGGAGTAAGCCCTACTGAACGCAAAGGGAATTACTGTTGAGGAGGTGTAGACATGAATTGCATCTCTCTTTCTAACCCATCTCCCACTAACCGCCTACTTACTTGCATTGCCAGACACATTTCCAGTCATTTAGAACAGGATGAACTTTATCTTCTTTGACATCTTCCTCCTCCTCCTCTTCTTCAAGGGTATCACTAGGCGGAGGGGCCCATAATTGTAAAAAATCTGTTGCTGTCAGCAGCCGGTTACCTGGAAGTAACGGATATTTAACCACAGTAGGAGAGGAAGATAGAAATTCTTATTTTATGCTCATTTTATGTACAGGGGGGAAAGTATATTTGATAGACTTCCCAATGAAAAGGTTTAAAAACTCAGAAAACGAAATTTCTGTCCCGAAAACCCAAACAAAGCAGAAGAGAGCCATGCAAATAGCATGTTCTACTCTAGGGTTGCCAAATCGTAATTACTCACCGGCGGGGGAGCGTTCGCTGGGTCCGGGAGCTGGCTGCGCGTGTGTGCGCGTGTGCGCCGCCAGAACATCACCGGAAGTGACGCAGGACATAGGGCACGTTGGGGGCGTGGCCCAGATCATCGGGGGGGGAAACCATATGGTTTCCCCCCGCGAAGAGCTGGGCCACGTCCCCAATGTGCTGTACGTCTGCGTCACCTCTGGTGATGCAGCTTCAGGGGGCGGAGTTCCCCCCAGGGCCTGATTCCGCCGTGGCGGAAATCAGACCTCCAAAGCGGGGGGAAATCCGCCCCCCGGGGGGATTTGGCAGCCCTATTCTACTCTGATGATACCGGAGAATGAAGGGCCAATCTGGAAGTCACATCATTTAGCCCATGATTAGCTAAGCAATTATCCTAAATAGCGGGGTTCCCCCAACCACTGATCTCCCTCCCAGCTAGTGGGGTTCCCCCTAACTGCTGATCTCCCTCCTGCTCAGAGAATTTTCTCATGCATGGTTGTTAAGGCTACATTCTGACACGCAGATCACACAGTCCTATCACGTCCTGTATTTGTAAGCACATCTCTATTTAACCGATTTTTTTGATCAAAACATCTGTAGCCAGCCCTTCTCACTGTATAAAGGCAACTTAACGGGGCAATGGTAACCAAGTAGCAACAACATTCAAGCCAGAACCTTGAAACCAAAAAGGAGAACAAATATTGTGACTTTGACATCAACACCCACCTCCCCTGCTCCCCGCCCTCCACAGGTATGCTATCCTTCCAGGCCTATCTCCATTTATTAAATAGAGCATCCGCCAATGTGATTTGTTCTTCCAAATGGAAAAAAAACCTTCTTGCCATTGAAGACATTCCTTAAAAGCCCATTTAATGCTGATAGGCAGTCCCAAAATTCTGAAGATCCTTCCAAGTCTAAGAGTGCCATGCTAAGTAGAGTTACACCCTTCTAAGACCACAGGCTCAGAAAGGCACAACTGCAGACAGGATGACCCTCGAGCTCTCTTGCTATGATCTCCCCCGCAACCTCCAAGATATCCAAAATGCCCTTTTGAACTATGAATGGATTTCACAAACTGCACATGCCATGGCCCGTTGCGTACATAAGCCTGGGCTCACAGGAAATGCGCATTTCAAGAATGCTGGCCAGTTACACAGATAATCTTTGCGCTGAGATTGCATGCGATCTAACACTAAGATACACAGGAAAAGAGTAGATGCATCCCCCACCAATATTTTCCACCTGTGCTCTTCCCCCATCCACTGGAATCAAAATACTGTCTCCTGGAGAGGAACCCACCAATAACGTAATACACAGTCACTGAAGACAGTTCTCTGTTACCTTGTGGGTCCCATGCTAAATTGAAGGTCATAGAACTGAGGAAAAACTGCCCCGTTTTCAACCACTGACACTTCAGTTGCTGGAAGAGAACGGTTGGAATTAATTCTTCGGGAAGGAAAAGCATCAAAAGAGGGTGAATTAATTATGGTAATGGATAAGACGGCGGTTTATCAACAGACGAGGCGGGGAGGGGAGAGAGAAATATGCACAGTCACTCTTTATGCAAAGATGGTCCTTGTTTTTAAATTACTGGAACAAAGTTAAACCAGAGAAGGTGACAAAGCCTGCAGTCTTAAAAGACACTTACATTGTTGGATTATTTAAAACCCTGTATTTAAATTTTCCGAAAAGAAAAACAACAACACAAGTATATTATACAAGCATTCAGACAATCAGGGCATTACCACTGTTAAACATTTTGATAATAAAGAACTGGGTACCTTACTGCTGGATTACGGGATAGGAACAGCACAATGTACAGAACTTTAAATAACTGTCTTAATAACAATGTGCACTAAGGAAAAGATAGCCAGTTGAGCAACCTAGAACAAAGTTATAAAGCTATACTGTTCTGGGAATGATACATATAATGGCTAGACTTAAGGAAGAATAGGCTGTTTCATTTACTATGGCTTCACTTATCTATGCTTTGTATTTGTAAGCCAGGGGTCGTTTCGTAGAAAAAGAGCTAGGGGAACTCATTAGCATAACTTATTAGCATATGTCACACCCCTGAAATCACCGGAAGTGTGTCATAAGGCCACACACCCCGCCCCCACCGGTCCCGGCCGCCACCGCCGGCCTTGCAGCTCCACTGCCGAGCCCCATGATGGGCCCGGCGGTGGACCTGCAAGGTCGGCGGGAGTGCAAGGAAGCCCCGCGAAGGCCCTCCCTGGCCCCAGGCAGGTAGGGGTGGGGAGAGGCAGGGAGGAAGCAACTTACCCTCCCTCTTCTCCTGCCTCCTCCTGGCTGAATGAGGACCAGAAGCAGGGCGGCCGGAAGCAGGGGGCGGGGCTTCGTCATGTGCCCCGCCCCCGTACCTCACCCGGGGGGAACTGCGATCCCCCGCGACCCCCCCCGAAATGACCTCTGTTGTAAGCTATGGGTGTTACTGGTTACTGTCAGACTGTTTCAGAGGACAGTTGCGTTGGTCTGCAGTAGAACAATTAGATTTGAGTCCATGTTAGGTTTGAGATCAACAAGAATTTTGGGGTAGAAGCTTTTGAGAGTATCGGACGAAGGGAGCTTTGATTCTCAGAAGCTTAAACTCCCCAAATCCTGTTGGTCTTGAAGGCACTGCTGGACTCGAATCCGGATGTCAAAGAAAAGTAATTTGACGTACGTATCAATGTTATCTTGCAAAGGTTACTAAGAATAATAGAAAGGCTGGATCCTGCCTAGGGAGGTGGCGAGCTCCCCCTCACTGGCAGTCTTCAAGGAGCAGCTGGACAAACACTTGTCAGAGATGCTTTGGCCTGATCCTGCATTGAACAGGGGGTGGGACTGGATGGCCTGTCTGGCCCCTTCCAACTCTGTGATTCTATGTAAGAGCGTTTAACACCAGGGAAGGCTTCTTTAGCTGGAGAAAAGCTAGTGGAACAGATCTGCAGGATCCAATCCTTGGGGGGGGGGGATTATTTCTACACAGAACTATGAAGCAGTGCTTTAGCTCTTCGATTTCTACAAGCTTGTTTGACTACATTAGGCCCTTGTGTTCCCAAACACCAGAATTTTTCAGTGGCAACGCTTAAAGCCAAATAATATAGCCAGGTTAAATACCGCTCAGTAACAAGGCACAGTTACTGCTATGGCATGAGCAGCGGAAAAATGTTCTCGAACTCCCGCTGCTTGGTATGAATAGCTCATTCTCTATATGCCATTAAAGAGGAGGGGAAAATTAGCGTCTGTCCCATTTCTTCATTACAAAGAGCAAAATGAAAGATTCCCATGGAGGGAAACAAAGAAGGAAATGTTTCCTTTTCTCCCTACAGAAACGTCTTCATAGGCACATAAATGGCACCACAAACTATTCCCCAAAGTCCTATGGAGCCATCCCTGTACAAAATAAACCTCTGAAAACGTGTTTTAAAAATGATTCAGGAGGACACATCATATACATCTCCAGACCAATCTGTGTTTTGAAACCCTCAGCCAGGGCTCCTCTGCAAAATGACGGGAAACTGGCATTAGCCAGCAAACAATCTGCAGGGGACAGGAGGAGAGACCTCTGCCGTGCAATATATCCCTCTAAGCTGAGTTAGTGTGAGCTAGCTCAGTATTTTAGCCTCCGGCTCACACATTTTTGTCTTAGCTCAGGAAGGGTGGCTCCAGAGCAAACTAATTTATGCAGTAGCCAAATCGCTCACTCGCCACTTTAATGCCAGGAGCTTCCAAAGTAGAATTTTTGCTCAGAAGACTCCACAGCTTAGAGGGAGCATTGCTACCAAGTAGGGCTATTTTTGGGCAGGAACGCACAGGAACGGAGTTCCGGCTGGCTTCAGAGCTGGCCACACCCACTACAGCCAAAACCTCTGTGTGGGTGGCTACAGAGGGAAGGCCTGGAGAGTGACACACACACACCCCCGGCGACTCCGAGGCGGGCGGGCTGGGGGGCCCCTGGAAGGATTGGGAAGGCATTTAAATGCCTCCCTGTGCCTTCCCTGGCCGGCTTGCCGCAGGACGCTCGGGCAAACCAAGGGAAGGCATGGGTGTGGCCTAATATGGTAATGAGATGTGCTGTCAGGGGTGTGACCTAATATGCTAATGAGTTCCTGCTGGGCTTTTTCTACAAAAAAAGCCCTGCTACCAAGTGTATTTTGAACTCCAGTCCCACCCCCCACTCTGCTTTTCCTCTGCCGATTGTCCTCTCACCACACCACCTTGCAGCAGAGAAGCAGCACCAAGGGTTTCCAAATGCAAGGAGAAATCAGGGGGTGTCAACCCTCCCAGACTGGCTGGGAGTCGATGCGAATTGGAACGAAACTCCCTGTGACTATTAAGAGCAATCTAGGAGATTTTGAACAGGAATCTCAGAAAGGTGGGCCCCCTCTGCACCTTAGCTACTACCCCTCCCAGCCTCTCTCACTGACCACCCACCGCTGGCCACTCTGGATCTGGGGCACTTGGCGCTTCTTCCCACTTCACTTCCAGTAAGGGAGCACACTTCAGAAATGGTCTCATTAATTTCATTTTGGGATTTCAGGAGGGGCATGCTTTTTGTTGTCCCAAATTTCGGGGAGTGCTGTTACTTGCTCTGTATTTCATTGGGGGTACATTTTTTGGATTCTGGGATTTTGAGATCATTTCCTCCCCCATACGTGCCCCCCACCAGGCAGCAGGGCCGGGAACAGAGAAAGATGAAGCATGCCCTGGCAAACAGCCTTTTGGTGGCACGTGTACCCTTCAAATTTTAAAGGGCCATTATTTTCTAGGGGGGAAAGCCAGGTCTTCCCATAGAAAACAGTGGCTGTTTTAAGCTGTCTGCCAGGGGAACTTCCTCTCACTCATCCTGTGAACCCTGAAACACGCCTGAAATTCCAAGGCATAACTTTCCAGAACTTTCAGGAGCACTTTAGTCATTTCCGATATCCCCGAGCTGACCTGAAATAGCTCATTTCAGGTTTAATTTCAACTCCAGTATATCTAACGGCACAGTCCTAATCCCCAGGGAAGCCCAATAGGGCACATAAAACATGCTGTGCTGTCTTGAACCACTCCCAGGAACAAGGTGGCAGGATCTAGGGTTGCCGTTCCACAGTTGGGGGTGGGGGATCTCCTGGTTTGGAACCCCTTCCCCCACTTCAGTGCTATCAGAAAGCTGGGGGGGGGGATGGCCGCAGGGTCCTCCTCTCTGCCGGGGAATTACCCCCCAAAACGTGCCTACCTCACCCAGAAGTGACATAGGCATGCTGGTGACGTCGGGGGATGACACTCTGGTTTCTGGACAAAACTCTATGATAGAAATAGCTTCAAACCATAGAGTTTTGCCCCCAAACCAGAGTCCTCCCCCCCCATGTAACCAATGTGCCTACGTCACTTCCGGGTGACACAGACACGTTGCACCTGACATCCCTGACATGCGTATGTCACCCAGAGGGGACAAAGGAATGTTGTGCTTCTTCTCTCCCCTCTCTCAGAGCCTCCTGGTAAGTCCCCCACCAGCCTGTCAGCCAGACCTGGCAACCCTACCCAGGATCACTGGATACTCGGGCACTTGGGCATGGGGTGGTAGGAAAGGAGGGAGGTAAGGGATGGCATGGCACAATGGCAGGGGGGGGGGGAGTCCCAAAACAGCTTTGCTCAGAGTTGGCGACCTTACAGAGTGTCCCAGTTGGCCGCGGAGCACGAGGCTCTGGCTTGAGCAACGCCTTTTTTCCAGAACGACCAACCGGGAATCCTGTTACCTGCTCAAAGCCACAACCAACCAACTGAATGTTTTATAACGTGTAATAAATACTTACACAATTTCTCTTGTGGGAATTTATACCCAGGGGCTCAAAGATGCACACGGCATTTCCGTAAGAGGCTGCAATCTAGAACAGATTGAATGAACCAAATGTTAAAGCCGTCCTCAAAATGCGAGTGAATCATTTGCTATTTATAGGCACAGAAACACATTTCCTATACAGTGTTGTACACAGGGATGGATTGTGACAGAAAGCAAAAATGTAGAAGCGTGTTACTTGACTGTTGTACCAGAGGGTAGATTTAAAAGGAACCTGTTGTGTTGCACGCTCTCTCTCATGCAATGGGACAGTTGGGAAACCCAAAAAAAAAAAAGCAATCTATGTCCTACATCCTGTAACCTTCCAGAGCAAATCCTGCGAGCATATAACAAAGAAGGGGAGCTAGACTAATGAACCGGCTAACTATCCAGACCTCCACAGGGGGGATCCAAAAACACGCATGAAATGGTTAGGGCGTACGGCTCCCGCTTGCAAGGCAATGCAACACATGCACATAAAGGACTGGCTACTGTAAAGCAGGAAGCCCTCCCTGAAATAAAAGCTGGCAAATGGGGACTCCCTTGCTGGAGGTCTATCCAAGTGGAGGCTGGACAGCTGTCTGTCAGGAATGGTTTGGCTCTGGATTTCCCGCATTGAGCCGGAGGTTGAATCAAATGTCCTACAAAACCCCTTCCAACCCTCGAACTACAAGACTGGTGTCTGGGGAACTGCTGAGATTCCCAGTCATCTGCAATGAAAGTCTGATCTCCAGACAAAGAAAACGAGGGTGGTTTGAAAGAACTATAAGGATACGCGTTCAGTCTAATGGGAAGATATTAAAGCCATGCTGGGAAACGCAATCTGCAAAACGTGCGTGTTTAAGCGGAACCCGCGCATGAGTTCTTTTGTAAAACAACCGTCATGCAAGAAAGCCTGCAATTTTAATGTCAACCTTCTTAGAGGAATGCCTTCTCAGGTTACAAAGCCATGACGCTAGGTTTGAAAGAACGGAAGGGCAGATCTGTCTACTATCCTACTGAGATACCTGCTGTTCATTTCTGTTATCTGTGGTTGGAGTTGAGGGGCACCCCACATCCTTTCAGAACTGAGTCGGTAGATACTTTTGGTGTCCGAACACAGAGCCCTCAACAAGCAAGGAGAATCATGGGTGGTGTGGGGTACTAGAACCAGTACGGGGAGGGGCCCTGGCTCTGTGGCTCAGTGGCAGGGCACCTGCTTCACATGCACAAGGTCACAGGTTCAGGCCCTGGCATCTCCATTCAATACATCAGATAATAGGTGAGTGACCTCTGCCTGAGACCCTGGAGAGCCAGTGGCTATCATGGTTGACAATACTGACGCTGAGAGACCAGAGTTTTGACTCAGGATAAGGCAGATGGGTGGGTGGTGAGGGGAGAGTTCTGGATGTGGTTAGTTGCAAAGAAAATGAATTCTGTACAGCCAGGGTCCCAGATCTTTAGGGAGATGCCGTGGTTCAGTGATACAGCATCTGCTTGGCATGCAGAAGGTCCCAGGTTCAATCCCCAGCATCTCCAGTTAAAAGGACCAGGCAGTAGGTGATGTGAAAGACATCGGCCTAAGTCCCTGGAAAGCCACTGCCAGTCTAAGCAGACTATACTGACAATGATGGACCAAGGGTCCAATTCAGTATAAGGCAGCCTCATGTTCTCATGTGTTCATCTGCTTGGCATGCCAAAGGTCCCTAGTTCAATCCCCGGCATCTCCAGTTGAAAGGACCAGGCAGGAGGTGACGTGAGAGACCTCTGCCTGAGACCCTGTAGAGCCGCTGCCAGTCTGAGTAGACACTACTGACTATGATGGACCAAGGGTCTGGTTCAGTATAAGGCAGCTTCATGTATTCATCTGACTGGCATACCGAAGGTTGCTGGTTCAATCCCCGGCATCTCCAATTGAAAGGACCAGGCAGGAGGTGATCCAAAAAACCTCAGTCTGAGATTCTGGGAGAGTCACTGCCGGCCTGAGTAGATGATAATGACTTTGATGGACCAAGGATCCGATTCAGTATAAGGCAGCCTCATGTGTTCAGAGTAGTGGCTAGACAGCTGGAACAGGATTGGTGTTCCATTTATTTACCAGTATCTACCACATTTTTATCCCACTCTTCCTCTGAGGAACTAAAGGTGGCATGCATGATTTCCCCCTCCTCCCCTTTATCCTCACAGCAACCCTGTGAGAAAGGATGGGCTGAGAGACAGAACGATCTTCCATGGCCAATTGGAACTTGAATTCAGAACCTAAAAAGGTTAGTCAAGAATAGAAGAGGGCCAACTCTAAAAATCTAATTATGAAACATACAAAAATATACATGTATTTATTAAACACAAATTAAAATAACAAATAAGGGCCCATTCAAACCTCATATACAAATATAAAAACATACAAGGGCTGATGAGATAGACCTAACGCGTTTCGGCCTTTATAGGCCTTCCTCAGAGGTCTAATACAGATAGAGCATGCTGGCTGATATACAATCATACATATACAAAATATGAAGTAAAGACCAGAAACCTTTTGACTAACCTTCCTAACTAACCTTTTTAGGTTCTGAATTCTAGGTTTTAGGTTCAGTTTTTTTCCCCTTCCCCCCTTTTTTGTCCTGACCAATTGGAACTTGAACCTGCGTCTGTCAGGTTCGAGCCTAAACAGGCTCTCAAAATCCCGCCCTCAATCCTAAAGCTTTCTGTGTAATGTGGGGGGGGGAGGGGGGCACCCACTTTCCCTCAAACAACCCTCTGAGGATAAATGGAGGAGAAGATAACTGTGTATGGTGATGATCTCAGCTCCTTGGATACAAACGTAATATGCCACTTCCCACTGGAGGTTAGAATCACATTGAAAAGCAGGTTAAAGACATCTGGAAGGAACTGCTAAAGAGCCGGGTTCTCTTTCCACGGCATATATCTTAACAGGGATTCCGTCTGCCCGGGAAAATAAACCCTGTCAAGTTTTATCCAAGAGACATTTGATACGTATGACCAGTAAATAAATAATCTGTCTAGCCAGCTAATATTAGCATGGTTTTCCACAACAGAGGACTTGATCAATAGAGGCGGGATCAAGGCAATCAAGAGACCACACCACGGTTCACAATCTAGCACTTAAACACCGGGAGGAATTTGCAATTCTGTTTTTCACTTGCCTGTTCAAAAAGCCAGGCAGACTTTGATGATTTAATTTTTTTTGTCTGGCTTCTCTCAAAGGGAATGAGAGAGGTTGATCAATAAACTATTTATAATCAGAGTTGAAGGGAGGCAATTTCGTTCACATAAAACAGTCCCACATTTATTCAGTATGTCAACAGAAAGGTTATGAAACAGAATCAGGTAATATTTTCTAGTTAGCCAGCATTTTTGTTGAGCTTTAGACTCAACCCCCCACTTTAATATAAACGACACAATCTTCTGTATTTCCATTTGTGAAACCAGGAGACAGAATTTTAGGATATTTACACAGAAAAGTTATACCATTCTTCCACAGACTTGCTTGAAGTGGGTTATAAAATAGATTAAAGTGAGTTATAAAGTAGGACTACAAAGCACAACACTAAAATTATCAATAAAACCCAAACGAGAACGTATGAAGCTAATTCTGTAAAAGGTACCAGAGTCCTACATTTTAATATCACAGATCATCATGTTTTTGATCTTTAGTTAGCCCAGCTGGAGCACTCTCCCTGCAAAAAAGAGGTTGCAGCTTTTGAATTTAAAGAAAGGGCAACTGGGAGGTGGTGGGAATAGGACAAAGCCTTAGAAAAATAAGTACAGGGTGAAGAAAGCAGATGGCATCCCCCCCCCTCCATAATAACCTACTAGAACTTTCAGACACCCAATGAGGTTCAGGCCCCACCTGCCACGAGGAAATATTTCGTTACTCACAGACTTAAGGGACTTGCTGCCACAAGATGTACTAGTGCCTAGTGGTTTAGCTGGCTTTACAAAGGGATTAGAGAAATTCTTCATGGTGGACACACCCGTCAATGGGTATTAGTCAGGATGACTGCATGAGACTTTTGTGTTCAGAAGCCGTTATCCTCTGAAAACTGCTGCTGAGAATGGCAGCATTGCGGATGAACTCTGGCCTCTGTGCCCCACTCGTAGGCTTTCCAGGGGCATCTCAGTGTGCAAAACAGGATGCTGGATTCGATGGACCACAAGTACAGCCCAATCCATCAGAAGTTTACCGTTTTCTTGGTGTTGAACCAAGTGCCACTGAAGCCTACCTAAACAGGTTGGTCTTACAATGTTTCTAAAAGAAGGTGTGGCCCATCTTTAACAAGAGGGAGCTCCATAATTGAGATGCTTCCTTCAAAAACAGGCTCATGGGAAAGGCTCTGGCTCAGAGGTAGAACATCTGCTTTGCACACAGAAGGCCTTCGGGTCAATCCCTCTGAATTTTTAAATAAAGGACCTGAGATAGCAGGGATTGGAGAAGAAGGGTCTATTCACCCAAGACTCTGAGGAGCCACTGTTAATCAAAACAGACCATACACGCTAGACGACCCAATAATCTAATCTCTCCTTATATATAATTGAATAGTGGGTGCCAAAGTTCTAATTCTAAAATGCACTCCCTTAGTGTATGGCTGATGGCACTGCTCCTCAGCATATATCGCCACCAATCAGAAGGCAAAGCCCGGGTCCCGCCCACACCACAACTGCTGCAACAACCTGGTCTTTTGCATATGGAAGCTGATTGGACTTCAGTCCATTCCACACCTCAAACTCCCCCCCCCTCCCCGCAAGGCAGTTGGAATTTTCAGTTGCATAACATACCTCATAGGGGAGAGGAGAATGGGTAACAATGGCTACCACTCTCCAGGTGAGGGCTACAGATAACTCAAACATACAAATGCTCTTCAGGTAGCAGAGATCAGTACCTCTGGAGAAAACAGTGGACTCTGTCATTAAACCCTGCTGAGGTCGCCACAGGAAACTGACACTGTTTGCCCAAAGCCAGAGCACTCTCCCAGAGCCTCTTTCTAGATCCCGTTGTATTTATTTCCGCAATGGGCATTATTTCTAGTTTTATATAAAGCAACCTCAGCTCCTATAGGAATGCATTTGCAATTTCAACCTTAGACCTCAAAAGCACATTTTGCCACTTTATACTCAAATGCCAAATGCTTTAAAATCCTTACCCTTCCTTGCTGCTGCGAGCACTCCACGCAGCTGACTTGGATGTTTCCATGCTTAGCACCAGAAATAATTTGCACGCATTCGAAGTCGTGAGCCAAAATCACAATATCGCATCCGGAGCCGTATGCCTGAAAGAAATTAGTCAAAAAAGACACCGAAGTTTCACCTTAATTTTGCAAACACAACATCTATATTTATATCTTACCCTTACTTCTTTACACAGAGAGTGATTAAACTGTGGAATTCGCTACCAGAGGATGGAGTGATGGCCACAGGAATAAACTGCTTTAAAGGGGGATCGGACAGATTCATGGAGGAGAGGTCTATGAGTGGCTACTAGCCGTGGTGACTGAGGGGAACCTCCACGTTCAGAGGCACTGAGCCTCTGGATCCCAGAGCCAGGAGGCAACATCAGGGGAAGGCCTCAGCCTCTGTGCCCTGTTGCTGGCCCTCCAGAGGAACTGGCTGGCCACTGTGTGAGACAGGATGCTGGATTAGATGGACCACTGGTCAGATCCAGCATGGCTTTTTCTAAGTTCTTACATTCTTATCAGGGGAAGGACTCAGCCTCTATGCCCTGCTGTTAGCCCTCTAGAGGAATTGGTTGGCCACTGTGACAACAGATGCTGGACTAGATGGACCACTGGTGGGATCCAGCAGGGTATCTTCTTATGTTCTTATGCTTAGGGGGGAAAAAAACACAGTGCCATCAATGTATTGTAAACCTTGCTCTGTACTACAAATCAGGCATAGAGTAGACAAGCTTCCTTTGGAAGACCCTTCTTCATTCACTTGTTGAAAACCTGGCTCTCCACAATAGAGGGTGGCTTGCATCGCCAGTTTAGAGCAGCAGATACACAAAACATACAAAATCAACAGCTAAATGCAGCAAAAAGCAATCGTCCCAGATATGACGGTTTTGCATTTGCCGAGATGTGACAGCACTTAATATTCTGAATGCCTCTCCATTCTGATAAACATACATGAATGAGGAACGCCCCAGCTGTCTCTGACCTGGAGTGATCTGGTGATTCTCTCCTCAGCCATTCCAGATTTAATCAGATCTCCTCCACATCAAAAACGATAGCTACTGAACCAGGCTGAAATTGGCCAAGGCATGAACTCTACACCAAGTGACTTGCTTGCAAGATGGTTCAAGGGAATCGCGCCAGACATAAAAACATAAGAACAGCCAATGTTGGATCAGGCCAAAGGCCCATCCAGCCCAACACTCTGTATCACACAGTGGCCAGAAATACCAGGTGCCATCAGGAGGTCCAGCAGTGGGGCCAGGAGACTAGAAGCCCCTCCCCACTGTTGTCCCCCCCAAGCACCAAGATGACAGAGCATCACTTGCCCCAGAGCCCCTATCTATACCTTGTGGCTAATAGCCACTGATGGACCTCTGCTCCATATGCTTATCTAATTCCCTTTTGAAACCGTCCATGCTTGTAGCCGCCACCACTTCCTGTGGCAGTGAATTCCAAGTGTTAATCACTCCCATTCTCTTACCACACAAAGCGACTCACCGTTTCTCTGGCCTCCAGTGTGCTAGTAAGAGGGGCACTGACTCAGCGCAGGCATTAACATAGCTAATTAGGGTTGCAAACTCCAGAGTGGGAAATCCCTGGAAATTTGGTGGGTGGTGCTGAGGAGGAGGGCAAAGTTTGGAAATCCAGTGGGGATGTGATGTTGCAGAGCCCACCCTCTTCAGCTGCCACGTCCTTCAAGAGTCCCGATGGTCTCTGTAGCCCAGACATCACTTGTAATTCTAGGAGAAATGGCAGACCCTGCCTGGCAGTTGTCAACCCTGCGTACCGTTATGCCAAGTGCTAAACCATGAAAAGAGAGAGCGTGTGCAAACTCAGAAAGATTCCCAAATGCTGGAACTGAAACGCAGACCTTCACAACTGCATTCTAACTTGGAATAGGCCTTACATTGTAGTTTGCTGCCTCTGGTTGTGTTTTCTGTTCTTCTATGATAGTTCTGCGTAGCATTGCCAGCCTCCAGGTGGGGCTTGGAGATCCCCCAGAATTACAACAGATCTCCATAATGCAAAGATCCGTTCCCCTGGAGAAAATGGCTGCACCCTGCTGAGGTCCCTCCCTGGACCTCGTCCTCCTCAGCCTCCACCCCCAAAATCTCCAGTGCTTAACTAGTGACATCATCTAGGGTTGCCAACTCTGGGTTGGGAAATTTCTGGAGATTTGGGGGGGTGGAGCCTGGGGAGGGGAGGGGCCTCAGCAGGGCATAATGCCATCAAGCCCACCCCCCAAAGCAGCCATGTTCTCCAGGGGAAATGATCTCTGTAGTCTGGAGGTCAGCTGT
Source organism: Gekko japonicus (assembly GCF_001447785.1). Classification (NCBI taxonomy): domain Eukaryota; kingdom Metazoa; phylum Chordata; class Lepidosauria; order Squamata; family Gekkonidae; genus Gekko; species Gekko japonicus. Next base: position 908,763 of record NW_015175369.1, read on the forward strand.
AATTCTGGGAGATCTCCAGGCCCCACCTGCACGTTGGCAACCACCATATCACTGTATGCTTAATGCCCAGAGGGAGGCACTCTTGTTCCTCCAGAAGAGGTAGGCAGAATAGACAGCCACACTAGGCTGGACCACCCCACAGCATGTTTTTGACCCCGGCTCCCAGAAGTGGCACCGTGCCGAAAATGCCGCAGTGCTACTAATTTAATACAGGATTTCATTTGCCAGCCACCCTTTACTATCCGAGGAGACCCTGTCCCTTAGGTTGACTGAGAAGCCTGGTGCCCGCATGAACTGAAAACGTCATACAAACATTGCTCAACAAAGGATTTTGCTCAGTTGCCCATAGATTAACAACACAGCATTCCTCATCCCGCCAAAATAACCTTGCAAGCGCTGAAGTAACCTCAGAGGAAGTTTCATCTATTGTCACCTCACTGCAGACTTACAGCGTCTTCCACCACCATGAGAACTGGCACAGGGGGAAGAGACAGCTGGAAGAGAGTTTTCAGCCCGCTCAGAGAATCCCCGTGCTAAAGTTTCTTGCAAGAACAGTGTCTCCAAACCAGTTTTTTTCCCTTTCCTTCCCCTTCTCCCAGAAGCTGCACTGACCATTTGCTTGTGATCTTTCCCAGACCAAGAGGGAGACTGTACATTCCTTCCCCAAAGCTTTAACTGTGGCTGATTCTGCACTGGTCTTTCCCTCTGTTGTTTTACAAAACCCACCTTGGAACAGAAATTCCCCCCTGCACTGCATGCTGCTTTCGCTTCCTTTGATCATCGGATTTTCTGCTACCTTCTGCATAGATTTATGGCCGTTCAAGGGTGACTTTGCAGTCACTATGGCGTTGCCCCGGGGTATTTGAATGTGGTTTTCAGCTGCACTTTTTCCTCCCAGTTGCGAAAATGTGGAGCGAATGCTAGATGCAGAATCGCCCAGTGTCTCCCCCCACACACATCACTGTTCTTCTCTTTCCAGCTGTTTTTCCTTCTCTCTGCTTGCAGCTTCTGCATCAGTTTTTCTCTCTTGGTTTTCTCCTTCTGCCAAATGATACCGGCCGATCATAAGCTACCTAATGGACACGATCACGATTCCAGACTTGGTGATGAGACAATGTCACAGAGCCAAGGAAGAGCAAGAACCCTCCCTCCCTCCCTGGGAAAGGGTGATTATTTTTAACCCTTCCCTTCCTTCCTTCAATGGTACAGCTTTACTGGCCATAGCCTTAGGCCTAACCACACTAATTTCAAGATAAAGGGGGGAGGGACTCCTTTCCCCATTCTAAGCCCACCCTAATTATAAAAGTTTTTCTAAAAAAATTACTTTATCCTGAGTTACTAAAATATAAGAGGCCGAGAACTTAGTAATGTTAGGACCTTTACCCTGCAGAAGGGGGGGGGGGAATGATCATTGATCATAAACGCCTCCTTCTATACAACGGAGTTATCTATCTTTATCTTCACTAAATAAAGGGCATTCAAGGACTGTGTGAGCAAAGGTATGCATCTTCCCTGTCTTACAAAAGCACCAACATTCTGGAAAAGGGACTCCTGCAAATTGGCGTTTTAACTCAGGTGATAGTACGGCTTTTAATCTGGCAGCCAGCAAAGAGTACAGTATCGGGGAAGAGCCAAAGATTTTAAATATGCCGGAAGGGTTACTGGAGGTTTTAATCCATTATAGGAAAGTGAACACACCCTTCTTGCTTGTAATTCTGTACACTTCTAAAATCTAATTTGAATAACTGCTTTTCAACCCGTGCCAATGCTACTTTATCATTCTCCATAGAAAATAAAAAGTAGAGGTAAAGCCTCGCTATTCCAGTCTTTGATCCACCAACCTCTTCCCGATACTCTGAAAGGTTTGCCAGTGCCAACTATATTTCAAGTCGTGGTGGCGGGGCATTGGGAAGAGTTTTCAATTAGCAATAATTGGGCCTCAAAGTAACCTCATGGGCTCTGATCCTGCCACTGTGCAAAGCAATATTTTTAATCCTCCTTCATTTTCCTTCACAACAACCCTCGGAGGTAGGTTAGATTGAGAGAGAGAGAGGCACAAGATCTCCCAATAATTATTTATTTTATTTTTTAAGGAATAGATGAACCGAAACCAATAATAATGTATGAGGACAATCAAGCTTGCATCGTTATCTGCAAAGGTGAGAGCACCAAATCCAAGAGTAAGACCATTGCTCTACAATGCAAATATGTGAAAGACTTACAAGACAAAGGACTCATTGAACTTCGCTACTGTCCTACTGAACAGATGACTGCCGACATCCTGACCAAGCCGCTTGACAAGCAACGTTTTGAGAATCTTCGTGAAAGTTTGAATTTGCATGATTTCAGTGTTATAACTTGAGAAGGGGTGTTGGATGTTACAAGTTAGAACACTTCTATTTAGTATTTACTGGGTTAATACTGTGTAGTGAATCACATGTTTGTTTATGACCAATCTGCCTAGAGAGCTAGAAAGCCCGCCAGACTGAGATCTAGTTTGTTGTCCTGATTTGGGAATGGAGTGGCCACTATTAGCATTTTATGACCCTTTGTCCGAGAGCAAGAAGAAGCTCCAGTCTCGCCCTGTCTCCATTAGTCTTGGGATGACCTAAGTCAGCCGTCTAGCTGTGAGGATGTAGAAATAAAGCTCTTTGTTATTTTTCATCCTGTTTACCCTACCCATGCTAGGTTGTAGTAAACTTTTATATTTTAAACTACCATGGACTCAGACTCATTTATACTCTGCTAACTCTGCTGAATTAACTTTAAGAAATTAAATAAACACAAAACTCCAATAAATTTCCATGGCAGAGTGGGTATGCAAGTCCATGTCTCTCAGATCTTTGTCCAACACTCTAACCATCAAACCACACTGGCTTTGCAAAGTCCACTGGGAAATCAGACAGGACCCCCAGGAGTAGAGAGAGATGGGATCCCATATGGGACCAGAGAATCTGACCACCTTTAGCAGGAACAAACTATGACAGTCTGGAGGGGGAAGAGGAAACAAAGCAACACAACCCCCAGGCAAAGTCAGAACAAAAATGTATAAATAACCCATGTCAGAAGAACCCACAAAGAATGCTACTCTGGCAGCCAACGAAGAGTACAGTATCGGGCAGTATCTTATGTAAAGTAAGTTTTTTATGCAGGTTTACTTGGGAATAAGTCCAAGTCCCTAGGAGTAAGTGCACGAAATTCAGTGGGACTTGCTTCTGGGTAAAGACATGTAGGGTCAGGATGTACATCTGTCTTTACGGCGGCTAACTGGTTGCAAAAGAAAAACGGCAGTGAAGTTCACCAGAAGAACAGGAAACCGCAACCGGTCTCAAACCCACTGTGTGATCAAACTTCAACTGACACACAAAAACAATTCCTCTTTTGTGCTGCTAACGGCACCTGAGAATCCATTTTCTAACAATGAAGACAGAAGGAAACAAAACGCAAGCTGTATGTTGCTACTGCCTATCCCTCAATCGAAAAACAATGCCTAACATGAAAAACTTGCATATCTGTCATGAATTTATGTCATGCAAACCTCTGCTTTAAAAGCATGGTTTCAGGTTAACCTCCGCAAGGGGGGGGAAATGTACTTTGAACCTTCGGCCCAAGAATCGCCCAAATGGAAGCAGTGTCCTGCAAGTCTGTTCCCCCCAGTATAACTTAGGTACCATGAAAATGCAGTGATGCCCTTTTCAATACACAATTTCCTTCTGCAAAGGACAACACTGACGTTCTTTTGTCGCAAGGCCCTTCTCAAAAACAAGCAAATAGATAACACCCCAGTTATTACACCGAGAGGTTGGGTGCCTCTTATCGGCCGCTATCGCATTTCTGGCTTACCCTCATTACAGAATGCTGTGTCTGAAAAAGAAGTGATAAAAACATATTTCCTTTGGTATGGCAACTAGAGTCCTGGCTACTAAAGATAAAGAAAAGTAACTAAGTAGAATGATCCCTAGCTATTCCCTTCATCCCCTCTCCCCAGGAAGTTCACAGACTCAGAGGATAGGCAAAAATACTCTGGGGCTCAAGAGACAAAGAATAAACAGCAACCACAGAACGAGAACGTGCCGGATTGATTTTTTCCTCTTTAGATTAGTGATCACGTGTCTGAGCATTCCACTTTGGAGACAAATGGAACAAGGTAAAACATATAATTTGAGTCCAGCGGCACCTTCGAGACCAACCAGACTTTCCAGGGTATAAGCATTTGTGAGTCAAAGCTCACTTGAAGCTTATACCTTGGAAAATGTGACTGGTCTCTTTAGGAGCTACCGAACTCAAATTTTGTTCTGCGGCTACATACTAACACGGCTCCCCGCCTGAAGCAATCAAGGTGAAAAATAGTCCTGTGTTCTCTTTTATTACCCACTCTCGTTTCATTCTCCTCTCTCTCGATGTCAGCAACGAGGACGCTCAATAGTCAAAATATTCTAAACATCCTGATCATCATGACGCGGCCTTCAAATCAGCTACTCGCCTAGGGTGAGCAGCTGCAGCCTCCAGAGGAGCAGCAGAATCCAGGGATAGCTGCAGGGTTTTGTGGGCCCTTGGGACTGTGGCTCGGTTGGTAGAGCATCTGCTTTGTATGCAGGCAGTCCCAGGTTCAATCCCCGGCAACACCAGCTACAAGGATCATGGAAAGACACTCATTTGGTACTTGTGACGAGCGAGTATAAACCAAAGATGCTCTTTAACAGGCTTACTCCCAAGGTTCTCTCCATTCAAATTCCACTCTGGATTGTGGAGTTTCAAACTACCTGCGCCTGTTTCCAAAGTCGGAAGGAATATCCTAGGAATCCTCCACTGCCGGGTGATATTTTTAGTCACTTCACCCCAGAATATTGGACTCATGGATGCATTCCTTCTGGCGCAACATGAGAGTCTCTGAAGGAGTAGAGGCATGGGTGGTGGTGGTGGAAAGTGCCCTCAAGTTGGGGCCAATGTATGGCGACCCTGCAGGGCAGAGGCATCAAGCTCATTTGTGACAAGGGCCAGATCCGACATAAATGTCACGTCCGCTGGGCCAGGTGTGCCATAAAATGTAATGCCAGGTACTGGAAATATCTCCCTTATATATAAAAGCCGAATGGTGGTGGCACTTTTCTAGAACATTCCACTTTGCTGGCTGGGTGCCGTAACAATAAAATTCATTCATAGAACATTCCACACGCTCTGGAACTGGTTGGTGCCCTGGTGTGTCACTCAGAATCTGTCCCTATCCACTGGCTGCATTGCTTGAGTCTCGCCTCCAACATTCTAAACAGTTTGCTGTTCCTCTCCCCCACATAGCCAGTCAGAACACAGAGGTTATTTGCATATGCAGCCTCATTGGCCTTTGCCTCGGAACACAGAAGTCATTTGCATATGCGACTTGATTGGCTTTTGCCTCTAACATTCTAAACAGTTTGCTGTTCTGAGGTAAAATGTGTCCAATCTCCAGGTGAGGGCTGGAGATCACTCAGAATTACAACTGCTTTCCAGATGGCAGAGATCAGTTCCCCTGGAGAAAATAGTGGGCTCTGTATCCTTATATGCTGCTGAGGTGGCCCCTGTATGACAGCCAATGTGACATAACAGTCAGGGCTTCAGAGCACGAGAGAGGCTACAGGTGTGTGGAGGGTGGAAAGCTGAAGAGTGAGGGGGAAATAAAGGTAGGTTGATGATTGGCTGGGAAGGAGATATGGTTGCCAACACCAGGTGAGAAATTCCTGGAGATGTGAGGGATGGAGCCTGGAGAGGGTGAGGTTTCAGGAGGCGTGGGACCTCAGACAGGTACAAAACCATAGACTCCACCCTCCAAACCAACTATTCCCTTCTGGGGAACCATAGTTGCCAATCTCCAGGTGAGGGCTGGAGATCACTCAAAATTACAACTGTTCTTTAGGTAGCAGAGATCAGTTCCTCTGGAGAAAATGGTGGACTCAGTGTCATTATACCCTGCTGAGGTCGCCACAGCAAATTGACACTGAGTGTCCAAGGCCGGGGCACCCGCCCAGAGCCTCTTTCTAGAGGCCGTTGTATTTATTTCCACAACAAGCCTTTTTCCTAGTAAACTTTATAAGGGACACAGGCAAACCCGATTAACAATATTTTTTTACTCAAAGTACAAAGAAAAGCTATTGACTCCTAGCAGTGGAAGCAAATTGATTTGCTGAGGAACCCACTAAAGCCTGGCTCTCCGAGACCCCCGCGGCCCCCCCCCGCCCCAGCAGTTCTCATTCCTCCAGCATTTCCCACAGAAGCGGTGGGGCTGAGGGGGAAGGCCTGACAGAGAGGCTGTTTCCAAAATCTCCAAGGGGTGCTTGTTGTCCTCCCGTGACACCTTTTCCCTCATGGGCTGAGAACAGCATCAGTTGCTTGCAGGCCGGATAAGAGCCCACGATGGGCCAGTTCCAGCCAGTGGGCCATATGTTTGAGACCCCTGCTGTAGGGCTTCCAAGGCGAGAGATAAGCAAAAGCACTGCCTTCCTCTGCATGGAGACCCTTGGAGAGCCAGTTTGGTGTAGTGGTTAAGAGTGCGGACTCTAATTTGGGAGAACCAGGTTTGATTCCCCGCTCTTCCTCGCTCTTCCACATGCAGCTGCTGGTGTGACATTGGGTCCGTTACAAGTCCTTTCTGAGCTGTTCTCTCAAGGGCAGTTCTCAAGAGAGCTCTCTCAGCCCCACCTACCTCACAGGGTGTCTGTGCTGTGGAGAAAAAGGGAAAGGAGTTTATAAACTGCTCTGAGACTCCTTTGGGTAGTGAAGGGCAGGGTATAAATCCAATCTCTTCTTCTTCTTCTTGGTGGTGGTGGTCTCCCATCCAAGTACTAATCAAGGCTGACCCTGCTTAGCTTCTGAGATTCGACAAGATCGAGCTACCCTGGGCCATCCAGATCCGGGTTATATTTAGTTCTGAATTCTGTTTGGAACACTCCTGCAGTTTTCAGCTTATTTCCTCCCCATCCTACCAGTGCAAACACATGTACCAATAAGCGTGCCCCCCTCCCAAGCAATCTTTTTTTTTTTGCGCTATAAATGTTTATTATTTCTGTTTGCTTGTTTTTAACATATCAAGAAATATAATAACTGCAAAACAGTATACAAAACCAGTTAGTCATCAATAACAAACTAAGTTAGTACTAAATCTGATCACCTATACATAGATGCTATGTGAGCTATGATTCCCACAGAATTGAGTCAAGTTTAAAAGATAATATCTTCAGAAGTCTGCTGCTCTGATTCACAAGAGGAGTCTCAACAGTAAGGTGGGGGTCTGGTTAAACCCCAAGCAATCTTAATGTGACTGCACACATGATCGCATCAAAATTCTGTTTGTGGGGGAGTTTCACCAAAGTGAGTACACGCCTCAGTAAGATGCTACAGAAACATATTTATGCAACTTTAAGTAAATACTTGTACACGAACGGCATTTTACCAATACATGCGTGTGCGTCTGGCACACGGATGCAACAGGCCCACCAACAGAATGTGGATGCTGTCGTAACACAATCACATCAAGATGGCTTTATCACTGAGCATGCACGCATCGGTAACAAAAACAGAGGAGCAAGGAAGTTATAAATGGAGCAAACTGAAACTGAAGAAGAAGAGAAGAATTGGTTTTATACCTTGCTCTTCACTACCAGAAGGAGTCTCAGAGCAGCTTACAATCTCCTTCCCTTCCTCTCCCCACAACAGACACCCTGAGAGGTAGGTGGGGCTGAGAGAGCTCTTGCGAGGACTGCTCTTGAGAGAACAGCTCTCAGAGAACTTATGACTGACCCAAGGTAACACCAGCAGCTGCATGTGGAGGAGTAGGGACTCAAACCTGGTTCTCCGGATTAGAGTCCACTAGTCTTAACCACAACACCAAACTGCATATGGCCCATACTCTGATTTTGGAATACATTTTCGTTAAAATGGATTTATTTATTTACTTGATTGATATATCCCACCCTTTCTCCCAATGACAGCCCAGAGTAGCTTCCCTCCTTCTCCTCTCCTCTATTTCATCCTCACAACAGCCCTGTGAGCCGGGTCAGGCTGAGAGAGAGTGACTGGTCCAAAGTCACCCAGCGAGCATCCATGGCATGTGCGGATTTGAACCTGGGTCTCCACGATCCTAGTCCGACACTTTAACTACTCTGTAGCAGGCATGGCCAAATTCCAGATTGGGAGGAAAAACCACATTTTGAGGCCCTGAATGACTCACACAGACCTGTGCAGGCAGCAATGCTTGCAAAAAAATGTGTAGGCTAATACATGTTTCCAGAATGATTTTTTGAAAGACATATGCAGGCATTCCGTTAACGCCACTTTTTTTTTCCAATTATGCTGAAGACACAAGCAGTCATTCCAGCCTCTAGAACGACGTCAGGATGAAGACCTCTTATATTTCGGAGCCTGGAGAGAGAGCCAAAAGCAAACCAAATTGGGAGAGATCCCAAAAAGAGAGAGAGCAAATACTGTTGCAAGAAGCCAGCCCCTGTCTCTCTTTCTCTTGTCTCTCACACACAGTCCTTCTGATAGCAATGCGTAAGCACTGCAGCTTAGCAGGCTTGGGAACGGCAGGGGGAAAAAAACCTCAACAAAACACTCCATGAAGTCAGCAGAAGGGCCCACCCACACAGGGAGTCTGCTCTGCTTTTCTGTCACGACTGCTACCTGCGAGGGGAAAGTAAATGGACGTCTCCAAGCTGACAAGAGTTGCTAGGATGACTTTGCAGGAGCCTCGGGAACCAGCAGATGCATTGCAGGCCCCGGCCGAGCCCAGTGGGGAAGCTGATGTCTGGGCCCATCCGGGTCCAGGGCAAAGACTCAGCCGGGTGTGGAAGCCAGCTTCAGAAAAGCGCTGCCCCGAGAATCTTTCCAAACCTTCCGAAAGGGTTCTGCAATGAGCGTGCCGTTTCTCACCTGCCTGGGATTACAAGGCTGAATTGCCTTCCAACACGACACCCAAGCATCAAAGAAAGCTGCTCTCGGAAAGCCCCAAGCAACATACCTCAAGTGCTGCCCTGCATTGCTCATCCGGAGAGCGCACGCACCCGGAGAGGCCAACACCTTCTCCAACTACAGATGAGGTGTGGTAGCTGTTTTGCCCTCTGAGGCATACCGGCACTCTGAGTCCGCAGCCAGGTGTGCAACCTCGCAAGACGGCAGAGCGGTGGGCTTTGCTGCCAAAATTCTCCCTCCCCCCCCCAATCTTCACACCCAAAGCGAACAGGCAGTAAACGGGCCCCGATTCTTGTCTTGAAACTGTGGCAGGGAGGGCCAATGCCCACTCGCCCATGCATCCATCAAGGTCGGGGCAGTGTTCCCTGTTTCATCCTCACAACAACCCTGCGATGTAGGGGAGGCGGAGAACAACTAGCCAAAGGGTCACCCTTTTCTTTCCACCTGGCTGATCCCTTGGAGCCCTGTAGGCTGCTCTGGGGCTTAAGGGGAGTGTGGAAGGGTCACACGCTGCCTGCTCCTCCAAGAGACTAGGGTGTGCATGTTTGTGCAAGTCTTCAGAGCAACTGGGGGCGGCCCTGGAGGACAGCTGGTGTCCCCCCTTCCCACCCCCACCCACCTGGAGCCAGGCTGAGAACAGGCACAGAACCACAGAGGTCAGCAGACATGGCTCACAGTTCAGAATGTTAAGAGAGACAGGGTGGATTCTCTCAACCGTTTCCCCAGCAGAAGCGGACCTCTGATGCTCACGGAGATCTGCAGAGGAATGTCTCCTTGTGAATGGACTTCATCCGTGGGCCCACCACACCCTCCCAGATTTGCTAAGAAGAGAAGAAGAGAGAGACTGGATTTATACCCCGCCCTTCACTTGAAGTCTCAGAGCGGCTTACACTGTCCTTTCCCTTCCCCTCCCCACAACAGACACCCCGTGCGGTAGGTGGGGCAGAGAGAACTGCTCTGAGAGAACTTGTGACTGTCCCAAGATCACATCAGCAGCTGCATGGGGTGGAGTGGGGAATCAAACCCGGTTCTCCCAGATTAGAATCCACACTCCTCACCACTACACCAAACTGGCTCTCGAGAGGGTCTCCAGACAGCACAAGAGGGTCCTGGGAACTCCCTTCGTGAGTGCTTCACCCCCATCTCCAGCATCACAACTGCCAGCAAGGCACTCTCTGGTGCCAGGGAAACACGAGGCCAAGCCAGCAGAAGCATCCCATTACCTATTCCGCTTCTGTTTACTGGCTGCATGTCCCCCAAGGCGTGTGTTGTCACAGAGAGACCGAAGTGTTTCCCCGCATTAGATGCTGCTGGTTTTCAAGAACCAGCGAGAAAGGGACAGATTCCTTTAGAAACCTACATGATGCAGCAGGCAGCCCACGTCCTCCCCCCGGCTGCGATTATAAGGTGCGAACCAAATACTGCTGCAGAAAATGCTACAGCGGGGGGGGGGGGGGGGGAGAGACAACACAAAGGAGTCCCATTTGCTTATAAAAAGCCCCTCCCATCTGCACCAGTGATAGAAAATCGGGGGCACCTTAATCAGGGCCCAAACATCAGAGTTGTGTAGTCTCTGCCTTCTCTAGGGCTGGCATGCCAATCGACGGACCATCTGCTTCCTGACCATGGCAGAAGGGGGATTACTGTAGATGATTTGTTTGCCTTAACAATGCTGGGAGCTGCCTGGCAAACCTGTATTCTGGAAGAGGGTGGGACAGGTCATTTCGGGGGGGAACGCGGGGGAACGCAGTTCCCCCGGGTGAGGTGCAGGGGGCGGGGCACATGACGAAGCCCCGCCCCCTGCTTCCGGCCGCCCCGCTTCCAGCCCTCGCTCAGCCAGGAGGAGGCAGGAGAAGAGGGAGGATAAGTTGCTTCCTCCCCGCCTCTCCCCACCCCTGCCTGCCTGGGGCCAGGGAGGGCCTTGGCGGGGCTTCCTCGCACTCCCGCCGGCCTTGCAGGTCCACCGCCGGGCCCCTGATGTCAGGGGGTGTGGCATATGCTAATGAGTTATGCTAATGAGTTCCCCTAGCTCTTTTTCTATGAAATGACCCCTGGGTTGGTGGGAAATGCTGTCAAGTCACAGTGGACCTATGGAGACCCCCGTAGGGTTTCCAAGGCTAGAGACGTTCAGAGGTGGGTTTGCCATCCCCTGCCTCTGCATAGCGACCCTGGACTTCCTGGGTGGACTCCCATCCAACTACTAGCCAGGGCCAACCCTGCTCAGCTTCCGAGATCTGCCGAGATCGGGCTGGCCGGGGCCATCCAGGTCAAAGCTAACAACTGCACGCCATCAAGTCACAGCCGGCTTATGACGACCCCCTATAGTTTTCAAAGCAAGAGACGAATAGAGGTGGGTTTGCCCTTGCCTGCCTCTGCATGGCAACCCCAGTCCTCCTTGGGGGTCTCCCACCCAAATACTGACCGAAGCTGACCCTGCTTAGTTTCCAAGCTCTGACGCGGCTGGCCTGGGACATCCATATCAGGGCACGGGACAGAATGTACTACTTCTTTAAAAACAAAAAAACCTTGACTTTTTATTGAAAAAGTGCTTGCTTTGCAAAAAAAGAGAAAAAGGCAAACACATAGACATCATGAAGACGGCGGTCCAGAAAGCCACCAGAGGATGAATGCTATAAAGAAAGAACCACCTTTCTTAGGAAAGAGACAAGGAAGAGTTTACAGAAACAGGTGCGGGTGACAAAAGTTCCTGGACCCACCCCGACTTTAAGAATAGCAACATTAAAAATGAATTTCATTGTTTCCAAAATAAATTTATTCCCATTTTGCTGAACTGTGCCCCCCCCCCTCCAAATTCACAGCAGGCTAAGGGGAACGTAAGGACCCTGCTCAATGCTCCTTTGTCATGACGGAGCAATGGGTACAGGCAATGGCTACACTGAAGAGACCATTTATCCGGCTCTTTCTCTTCCCTGGAGGACTACGAATTCTAGAGTCATCTGGGCGTGAGAACATTCCAGGTAAATTCAAACCAGAGTCAATGACATATCGGCTATCTATTGATTTATAAGAGCACTAGCAGTAAAGCCCGTTGTGAAAGCAATACAACAGGATCTAGAAAGAGGCTCTGGGGGAGTGCTCTGGCTTTGGGCAAACAGTGTCAATTTGCTGTGGTGACCTCAGCAGGGTATAATGACAGAGTCCACTGTTTTCTCCAGAGGAACTGATCTCTGCTACCTGAAGAGCAGTTGTAATTGTGAGTGATCTGTAGCCCTCACCTGGAGATTGGCAGCAATTGTTACCCAGGACAAAGTGGCTGGTTTGGAGGGTGTAGTCTATGGCATTCTACCTGTCTGAGGTCCCACCCCTCTGCAAACCTCACCCTCTCCAGGCTCCACCCCTCAAATCCCTAGGAATTTGTCAGCATGTAGTTGGCAACCCCATCTCCTTCCCAGCTAACCATCAACCTTCCATTATCTGCCCCTTTGACTTCAGCTGACTTCTGCCCTCCCTTCTGCAGAGCAGTTGTAATTCTGAGTGCTCTCCAGCCCTCACCTGGAGATTGGCAACAATGGTTCCCTATGTGGGACTGACTGGTTTGGAGGGTGGAGTCTATGGCAGTGTACCTGTCTGAGGTCCCACCCCTCCTCAAACCTCACCCTCTTCAGGCTCCATCCCTCAAATCTCCAGGAATTTCCCATCTGGAGTTGGCAACCCTATCAGGACTGGCCCCAATGTGTTTTCTCCCAAAGGCCAAAGTAGGTGACAGGACCAAGCTTAGTTGCCTACCAACAGGCACTGAGGGGAATGTAGGGTTGCCAGCTCTAAGGAGGGAAATACCTGGAGGTTTGGGGGGTGGATTCTGTAGAGGGCAGCATTGGGCGGGGGGGCGAGGCGGAAGGACTCAGCAGGTATAATGTCATAGGGTCTACCCTCCAAAGCAGCCATTTTCTCCAGGGGAAACTGATCTCTGTCATCTGGAAATCAATTGTAGCAGTGGGAGATCTCCAGGTCCCACCTGGAGTTTGGCAACCCTAGGGGAAAGTGTGCTGCACAGCAGGGAGTTGAAGAGAATGGTTTGATGGGTGCTGGGCCAAGATTGGCAACAATAGTTCCCCAGGAGCAAATAGCTGGGTTGGAGGGTGGAGTCTATGGCACTGTAACCTGTCTGAGGTCCCCATCTCCCCAGGCAGCTTTTAAAACATGATCCTGGGACCTACACACCACCAGACATTCCAACTGCCTTGCGGGGGGGCGGGGGGAGTATGAGGTGTGGAATGGAGTGAAGTCCAATCAGCTTCCATATGCAAAAGACCTTGAAGGTTCCATATGCAACTGACATTCCAACTGCCTTGCGGGGAGGGGGGTGAGTTTGAGGTGTGGAATGCAGTGAAGTCCAATCAGCTTCCATATGCAAAAGACCTTGAAACACTGGGTGGGACTGCACAAAGCAGCCAGTCAACCCAGCCAGCGTCTTCTGACTGACAGTTCAAGCGTCCATACACTAAAGGAGTGCATTTTAGAACTTTGGCACCCACTATTCAATTATATATAAGGAGAGATAAGAACATAACAGAAGCCATGTTGGCTCAGGCCAATGGCCCATCCAGTCCTACACTCTGTGTCACACAGTGGCCAAAACCCAGGTGTCATCAGGAGGTCCACCAGCGGGGCCAGAACTCCAGGAACTCTGTGGCCCCCCACCAAGCACCAAGAATACAGAGCATCACTGCCCCAGACAGAGTGTTCCATCTATACCTTGCGGCTAATAGCCACTCATGGACCTCTGCTCCATTTCAATGAACTTGAATGTGGTTGCATTTCAATGCTGTCTCCCTCTGGATATTCAGAACTGCGGCTGGATCTTCTACCGATGACCACACACGAACCTCCCGTACTCTGTGGACAAAACTTAGCACAGTCTGCACTGACTTAGCTGCAGTTCTTAAGAGTCTGAGATACATAAAGGCCTCGTCCAGCACCGCTACTTGAGATCAGGGACTGGTGCTGGGTCATTCCACATCCAAAGCATGTGTTCTCCCAAGTAAAAATTAACTAACACCAAATTAGCTCTGGGGGAAACAGAGAGAATTTTAATTGCACTTTCAGCAGTGGGTGCTGCTGACCCAGACCGCAAAAAGCGTCAGTCTCCGAACTCCAAGCAATTGACCAAAATTCAAGTGAACTGAGCAGAAGCTGCATGATTCTGCAACGTGCAACGACACCAAGTACATCTCTGCTAACGGACAGCTTGTTCCTGTCCGGCTGAACAAGAGAATACTGCATTATTATACCGTGCGTGCACATCTGTGCTCTGTTCAAGAACACCACAACACATTCCACAGCAGCGTTCAATGGGTATTTACATTCCTAATTAAACCATCACAACTGATGAATTTTCTGAACTAATACCCTTTCACTGCCAAGTTTGCTTTTAGGTTATTCCCCCCACCCCTACTGTAGCTGCTAAAAAAAAAAAGCATGCTGCCGTACTTAAGAACATGAGAGAGATCGTGTTGGATCAGGCCAGGGGCCCATCCAGTCCAACACCCCATGTCACACAGTGGCCAAAACCCAGGTGCCATCAGGAGGTCCACCAGCGGGGCCAGAACTCCACAAGCCTTCCCAACGTTGCCCCCCCAGCACCAAGAAGAGAGAGCATCACTGCCCCAGATAGAGTGTTCCATCTATACCTTGCGGCTAACAGCCACTCATGGACCTCTGGCCCATATGTTTATCCAGTCCCATCTTGAAGTTGTCTATGCTCGTAGCCGCCACCACATCCTATGGCAGTGAATCCCACGTGTTAATTACTCTTTGGGTGAACAAGGGCATCCTTTTATCTGTTCTAAGCCTACTGCTCATTCGTACCATTGAGTGCCCACGAGTTCTTGTATTGTGAGAAAGGGAGGAAAGTACTTCTTTCTCTACCTTCTCTATCCCATGCATAATTTTGTAAAACTCTGTCATGTCACCCCTCAGTCATCATTTCTCCAAGCTAAAGAGCCCTAACCTCTTTAACCTTTCTTCATAGGGAAGATGTTCCACCCCCTTAATCGTTTTAGTGGCCATTTTCTGCACCATTCCCAATGCTATAATGCCTTTTTTGAGGTGCGGTGACCAGAACTCTACATAGTATTCCAAATGAGGCTGCACCATAGATTTATACAGGGGCATTATGATACTGGCTGATTTGTTTTCAATCCCTTTCCTAATAATCCCCAGCACAGCATTGGCCTTTTTAACTGCAGATGCACACTGAGTTGACGTTTTCAGAGAGTTATCTACCACAACTCCAAGATCTCTTTCCTGGTCAGTTACTGCAACTTGGACTCCATCGATGTATATTTATAATCAGGATTTTTGGCTCCAATGTGCATCACTTTGCACTTGCTCCTGCTGAACCTTATTTGCCACGTTGACGCCCACTCGCCCAGCCTCGTCAGATCCCTCCGGAGCGCCTCACAGTCCTCCCTGGTTCTCACTGCCCTGAACAGCTTAGTGTCAACAACTTCTTCCATATTGCTGATGTCAGGGGACCTCTGGTCACTTACGACACTTTTCTCACATTCATGACATTGATTGAAAGGGTAGCAATTTCATAATAAAAATATACAGCGCAAGAGGAAAATGCTTGTAAAAGCCAAACCAAATATTCGCACGAAACTGCCCCGGACTGAGTCAGACCTTTGGTCTATCAAGGACAGGAGCTGTTTTCTCTTACTGGCTCTCAGCCTGAGGCCTTTCACACCACCTACAACCTACCTGATCCTTTTTAAACTGAAGATGCCGGGGACTGAACCGGGGACCTTTCCTGTGCAAAGCAGAGGCTCTTTGCACACTGACCCCTCCAGAGATTAAAAGGAGCATTAGGGTTATGATACTTACGCACAAGGGCTTAAGCAAAAGGGCCTTTTTCGGTGGCGGCCCCAAAATTATGGACCAACCTCCTGAGGCAGGTGAAAACAGTTCGCTTTGCAGTTTTAATTAACTAATTTAGTTCTTCTATTTATTGGAAGTTCTAAATTATGGTCTTTCATGTATTTTAAATCATTCTTGTTTTATTTACGTTGTACGCCGCTTTGATTTCTGAAAGACGAAAAGGCAGCTAATTATGGTTGCCAGCTCTGGGTTGGGAAACACCTGGAGATTTTGGAGGTGGCGCCTGAGAACGGCGGGGTTTGGGGAGGGGAGGGGCCTCAGCAGGGTAGAAGGCCACAGAGTGCACCCTCCACATCAGCCATTTTCTCTGGGGGAACTGACCTTGGCCATCTGGAGATCAACTATAATGCAGAGAGATCTCCAGGTGCCAAGTGGAGGGTGGCAACCCTACAGTTAATAAATATTTTAAATAAATAAATAATGTGTCCTGACCTTATACCCATAATTCGGAGATCAGGGGAGCCCTATACATTTGTGGCTTCCTCAATTGCACAGGCTTCCTCTACTAAGAAGGGAGCTGAACTAGGTCCTTCTAGAGATGGAAAGGGGCTCCCAGGCAATCTCCTTGGCAAAACCTTCTCTCTCTTTTTCAGTGAACCAGGATGCATTAGGGTTGCCAAACCCCTGGTCTGGCCAGGGGTTCCCCCGAGTTTTGGGACTTCAGTCCGCGGCCGGCCAGCTGGCTGGCAGGGGAAGCCCCACACCTGAACAGGAACATCACTGCATGGCCTTCCTGTCACAATGACATCACCTGGAAGTGACATCATCGCACGGCTGACATTAGCGGGGTGCCGCTCTAGTTTTTGGCCAAACTCTATGGTTCTGAGGACAAAAAACCATAGAGTTTTGCCCCCAAACTAGAGCGGCACCCCCGACATTGGCAACATGATGACGTCACTTCTGGGTAACATCACAGTAGCTTGCGTGCTCTGTGCATGCACCAGAAGATCCCGGCAAGAAGACTGAAGCCCTCCTGCCAGCAGCCGGTAAGGATCTGGCAACTCTAGGATGCATCGCAAAGTCTGCATCGTAACAAAGCCAGCACTGGGCCGCTTCAGGCCACAGTTTGCAGCCAGGATACCAAGACTGCTTGAAAACGCAAGTTCAAGGAAACCACAGCATTAACCTCAGCGCACATGTAATTCTACTCCATCGATAACACCAAACATCAAGAAAAAAAGGCCATGTGCTTAGAAGACAGGGCAGCCACAGACTTCCCGTGGGGTAATTTTGATCTTTTAACCAAGGCTAAAAACTCAGAAAACGTTACATCTATACCAGGCCCTGTGCCAGCAGAATTCAAGTTGCCTAAATCTGCAAGACCTGAGCAAAGCCGTTAATCATCGGATGTTTTGGAGGTCGTTAATTCATAGGGTCACCGTAAATCGGAAATGACTTGGTGGCACAAAACACACACGTGTAGCTTTCCTTATCCATGAATATTCATGCAAATGACATTATTTATTGTTATGAGCTCCACTGAGAAGGTTGTAGCAATTACGGATTTCCCCAATCTGAGCGGTAAAGGATACAGAATTATTAAAAGCAATATTATTTATTTAATTAATTAATTTATACTCCGCCCTCCCCACCAAGGGCGGGTTACAGATATTTCATAAAAATTCAATTAAAACCTCTCATAACATATAATCATAAACATAAAATGCCAATCATTTAAAATACAACTAAAATGCTGGAACGTTATCAAGTAAGTAAAGGTAAAGGTTCCCTTGCTCGAAAGCCAGTCGAATCTGACTCTAGGGTTGCGATGCTCATCTCCGTTTCAAAGCTGAAGAGCCAGCGCTATCCAAAGACGTTTCCGTGGTCATGTGGCCGACATGACTAAACACCAAGGCGCAAGGAACACTGTTACCTTCCCACTGGAGTGGTACCTATTTATCTACTTGCAATTTCTTGCTTTTGAACTGCTAGGTTGGCAGGAGCTGGAACTAGAGATGGGAGCTCACTCCATCATGCAGCACCCGGGTCTCAAACTGCTGAACTAATGACCTTCCACAGCCTGCAGTTCAGCGTCTTAACCACTTGAGCCACCACAGCTCCTATCAAGTAATCAGGAGCAAATAATATGACTTAGGTGACCATATAATTCCCATAACTTCACACCTGCTCAGTTCGAATGCTTGTTATACAGGTTGGAGATAGCGACGGTAAGGCCAGGACACTGGCTAGCGAAGGTAGTAAAGCCAGGGCACAGGGACACTCCTCAGTGTATGATGTGGCTCCTTAGTCAAACGCCTGGTGGAAGAGGTCCTGCAGGGCCCTGATCTCTTCCGGGAGCTCATTCCACCGGAATGGAGCCATCACCAAGAAGTCCTTGGCCCTGGTTGTTGCCAGCCTGGCATCCTTGGAGCCAGGGAGGTCCAGGCGGTTTTGGGATCCTAATCGCAGTGCTCTCCAGGGAACATATGGGGAAAGGCAGTCCCTCAGGTATGCTGGACCCTGACCATATAGCGCTTTAAAGGTTAAAACCAGCACCTTGAAGCGAATCCGGTATGCTATCGGCAACGAGTGCAGTGCCTTCAGTACAGGCTGGATGTGCTCCCGCATGGGGATACCCATCAACAGCCTGGCTGACGCATTCTGCACTAGCTGCAGCTTAGAACAGGGTTCCCCAAAATGGTGCCAGTGTGGCTCCCACCGACACCTTTTCTGGTGCCGAGAAGTGATTTTAGGAAGTGGGTGTGACCAGGTGGGGCTTTTGCCCAGCAAGGCTTCTGATTGGCTGCACAGATTTTTTAAAAAAATGTTGCTTTGATATCTGCTGCCACCACAGCACAAGGATCTACTCTGTGTTACTGAAGTTAAGCTGTGGCAACCATTTTGTGGCTGGCTCCACCCCCTGTGGCAGCCATTTTGTGGAAGCCATTTTGTTGCTGCCCCCACCATGCTGTGTCAGAGTCCCAAAAGTGCCCACAGGCTCAAAAAGGTTGGGGACCCCTGACTTAGAATCAGAGAAAACAGAGGCCAGAAAAAACTTGGGTATTTTGAACACTAATGCCAACCTGGATATGAAATATTTTCCAAACTTGAGCCAAGAATACTAGTCTTCTCTCTCAGCCACAGTCCCTTATGCTGGTGTAGAATCTTTTCAAATGTATTATTTTCTTCCCCGTTAAGCACTAGTGAAATTATCTCCACAGTAGAATATAAGTGGAAACCCACATGGATTTAAAACATCGACAGAATGTCTTCCACAAAGGATTCTGTCATGGATATCATTCCAAAAGAATCCCCACTGCAGAAAACATCGCCTGAAACACAACAGAAGATCCATGTCACTTAAAAAGCACATTACAATCTCCTTCTGTGACTTATTCACTCTTGCCATCTTCTCAATTTCCTTTGTCTACCCTGCCTCTTATTTACTGGATCATCTGTGGACAGGGGCATCTAAGCCTCTCTACCTGCCATTGGGTGAGCTGCTCTGATGTCACAGCAGGGCCTGGACAACCTTGAGGCAAACAGATGTGTGCTAGGGAACTTGGGAGACCACAATTCTAAACCCCGAAATTTCTGCTAAATTCAGTTTTGAGCAACAGTACATGGATGCTTTATGCTCTGATGGACACAGAGTTTTCAAGGTCTGGTTTCATGGTTTCTTGAGTCTTGCAAGGAATAACTACAAAAGATACCAGGTGCTGATGGATGTAATGAACATTTGTTAGCAAGTCTCTCAAGGTGTTCCCAATGAACAGCTACTTTGATATCTTGCATTTATATATGTAGGTCAAACGTACATAATTTATTACAGTCACCTACTGAACACATGATCCATAAAAAGTTACTTCTAATAAATTTTGCAAACTTCATGGGCTCTGCAGCTCCCCATATTCTATTTTCACCATGCTGAGACATCACAGCTTTACTAGAAACCATTGTCCCTTCTAAGAAACAAACAGATTCAAGACAAAAGCAATATAATGGCACAAAATACCTTTCAGTTAAAATAATGAGTGTCCTGAATGAATACGGTTATACCCTCTTGACTAAAGAGACCACACAAGTGGAGGGGCTGTGATACAGCATCTGCTTGGCATGCAGAAGGTCCCAGGTTCAATCCCTGGCATCTCCATTTCAAAAAGGGACCAGGTAGTAGATGACATGAAAGACCTCTGCCTGGAACCCTGGAGAACCGCTGCTGGTCTGAGAAGACAACACTGGCAGTCTGGCCCGACAGAGGCACGTTTCACAAACAGATTAAATGGGCTGGTTCACACAGCCACAGCTGTCAGGCGTTCCCCAGCCGTACTCAACCCGTCCTATGACGATTCCCTACCGTGTTAAAAAAAGTACCGGGTGAAAGTGGTAGCAAACCCTGGAGAGCGTGTTGATCCCGCTTCCTGGAAGTGTGCATGCTAACAAGCTGCATTGCTGCGCTTATGCGCATAGGCGCATGTCGCCGGAGTGAAAAAAGAGCCACTTATAGCCATGCCTCCACCAGGGGCAAGCCAACAGTGCGAACGCTCCGTTGTGCCTCCTCCCTGATATGCTCCCGCATCAGTAGGTGCAGTGCGACCGGGAATCCCCGGCACAACTTGGTCCGGGTCTTTTTGCCCCGCCTCCCTCGCACTTCATACTGCCAGTCTGTCCTCAGCCTCTGATGGACCAATTGTCTGATTCAGTATAAGGCAGCTTCATGTGTTCAAAAAAAACAACCGCCCCACGCAACTCTTAGTGCAGCACATTCCCTTCCGCATAAAACAGAGAGAAATCCTGACTTCCATTAGGCCTACTGAGACCCTAACAGAGAAGAAGAGAGAGGCAACGATCGGTAGGGAAGGCTTGCTCATTTCTGCCGCCGAGGCACTGTACAAGGGTCAGCCATGTCACTTTGACTTTGTGGTCAAGGTTGGGACACTGAACAGGCTTTGTGGTCAAGGTTGGGACACTGAACAGGCTTTGTGGTCAAGGTTGGGACACTGAACAGGCTTCAGTGTCCTAGGGAAATAGTAGAGCTCCACAGCTTGGTAGAACGCCTGAGTGGTGGAGTGCAACTGGGAACAGAGGATAAGCGCCCGTGCACGTCCTGCACTCGTCCCCTCAACTCTTTCCTGGCTTTACCATATGATTACAGCCTGATGAAGGGTCGAAATGGAGATTTACCTGGGACATCCGTTGCTGTGGTTAACCTCACGTATTATGGTTTCCCTTCATATGTTTACATTCAACTTGTACTTGTGCTGCATCTTTAAAGAACAGTTAGTAAGAGGGGTGGGGTTTTTTGTAATTTCAAACAGAATTTTGTGGGTATCCCTTCATTACAGTGTTTTCCAGATTTCGTATACATCATACGTAACCGCTGGAAAGCGCCCTAAAGGTGCACTAGCTAAAACATCGGCCTCTTCTGCTTCCCCAGCCACTGGGATTGCCAGACAGCTGATTGAGGAAGCACCAGTATCTGTAGCCAGTGACTGAGAGGTCTGGAAACTCCCGCCTCTGTCGGTCAGTTGCAAGGTCACAGGTCAATGCTTCCCTTCCTTCAAAGGGTGCTGATAATCAGCAGGGATTTGATTCTCCTGCTTTCTCCGAGGAATTAAGATCCTCCAAATTACCAACCTCCAACTGGTCTGAGAGCCCAGAGCACAGGAACGCCTCTGCAGAAATCTCCCCAAAGGATGGGAGACGTCCCTTTCACTGAAGAAGCAACGGGGTTAACCTGCCAGGCCGGATGTGCAGAAAAGCAGAGATCCCAACACAGAGGACTCAGTTCTGCCTGCAGAAGTTTGCCCTGCTTCTCTTTAACAGAGTGACAGTTCTGGAGGACGGATCCCCGGAACTTGGGGAGGGAAGGATACAGAAGGGGAAAAAACAAAAACAAACCCTGACTGGGACGCGCATGTTGTTGATGTCCGAATTTGTGAAAGGGGAAAGGAAATAGGACGAACGGATTGGAACTGGCACTCAGCAGAGATGGCACAGAGTAACTTTCAATGTGACCCCAAAACTACAGCAATGAAACC
The DNA here is from genome assembly GCF_001447785.1 of Gekko japonicus. NCBI lineage: Eukaryota > Metazoa > Chordata > Lepidosauria > Squamata > Gekkonidae > Gekko > Gekko japonicus. Next base: position 930,584 of record NW_015175369.1, read on the forward strand.
GGATACCAATCCACTCACAACCCCAGCTCAAAGTGTTGCTTTTGTCTCCTACATGACTTGGAACCAGGATATCCGAAGGACTGTCTTCTCCCAGATGTTACTGCCCAGGAATGAAGAAGATGAAGAGGAGGAGGAGGAGGAGGAGATTGGATTGATACCCTGCCCTTCACTCGGAGTCTCAGAGAGGCTTACAAACTCCTTTCCCTTCCCCTCCCCACAATAGATACTCTGTGAGGTAGGTGGGGCTGAGAGAGCTCTTTCGAGGACTGCTCTTGAGAGAACAGCTCTGACAGAACTACGGCTTGCCCAAGTTCATCCAGCAGCTGCAAGTGGAGGAGTGGGGAATCAAACCCGGTTCTCCCAGGTCATCCAGCAGCTGCAAGTGGAGAAGTGGGGAATCAAACCCGGTTCTCTCAGATTAGAGTCCGCACACTTAATCACTACATCAAACTGGCTTTCAAAGAGAGGCCGTCCTGACTGCCCCACCAATCAAGCTCCCCCGGTGGGTGCACAAATCAGAGCCTTCTCGGTGGTAGCCCCATGATAATGAGAACAGCATAAGGAGGTGCTCCAGGCCCCCTCACTTTCAAGGCCATTAAAAAGAGTTTTATTTAGGACAGCATTCGATTAATTCTGTTATTCTATTTTTGACTGTCATTGTGTTACTTTAAGTGGTGATGTATTTTTATAGTTATTGCTTTCTTTAGATGGTAAGCCACCCTGAGTTTCCATAAGGAAGAAAGCAAATGTTTTAAATAATAAATATTTGGGGCAGCAGTGAATGCAGACAAGAATATTATGAAAAGGTACCTTGATTCTGTTAGTTTAATACAGGTGTGTGTGGGAAGGAGGGAGGCGGGGGGGCAGAATTGCCCTAGGCAGGAAGTCACATACAGCTCAAACTGGTTCAATGCATCCTGAATGACTGACAGCCTATGCTGGACAATGATACTCCTCTCTCACAGGCATTGTCCACAAACAGCCTCCTGATATTACACAATTTCTCACCCACAACAATGCCCTTCCTAACATGGACACAGACTCTGGGACCAGGGCCTGCAACAAACCAAGATGCCAACTCTGTCCATATATCCACTCTGACAACACAATAATCGGACCTAGCAACGCCAGCCGTACCGTTTCAGGTTCATTCCCTTGTTCATCTTAAAACATTCCATCAAATGTCAGCAACGCCCTTCCACTCTCTACATCGGACAAACAGGCCAGTTCCCATGCAAAAGAATAAACCCAACATTAGAAACCACAACACTTAAAAAACCAAGCTTCCACGTCATTCCATTGCTGACCTGAGAGTGGCAGTCCTCAAACAAAGAAACTTCAAGGGTAAATTTCAACATGAGATTGCTGAACGTGAGTTCAGTCACCAGTTCAGAACAACGGACCCCCACCACCACCAGGGCTGAATAGGGACACAGGATTCTTTTCTCACTACAGATGCTGATTTTCTGCCCCCCAGGCATTTCCCCTCTGCTCTAATCAAGCTGATCACAATGGGGATTGTTACCTCTGCATCCTTACAATACGCCTCCCACTTTCTGAGTGGAATGCGAAGACTCAGAGATCCCGATTCCTACTTGTGTCTGACAAAGGGCGCTTTGACTCTTGCAGGCTCATACCCCGAAAATCTTGTTGGTTTCCAAGGGGCTCCTGGACTTGGATCCTACTGCAGACCAGCATGGATATTTGAACCTGTGACACTTAAAGCCCAGTTTTAAGATTTAGACTCAGAGGCGGCCAGATAGCTAGGAAAAAACAATCATTATAATACCCACAGCATTAAAATTGAAAAGAACAGCCCACAATGGCAACTGAAAAGATTATATTATTGGATGAGGCAACTCACAACAGAGAAAGGCCATGAGTGATTATAATTTACGGCTGAGGTTGGATTAGGTTGTTTCAGCAGCACAACACAGACGCGCAACTACAATGATTTTGGCATTTTCTGATCGAAGGTTCTAACCACCGTTCCTTAACCAGGCGGCAGGAAGGACAGACAATATCCCTGATTCTCCTCAACCTCTACAGTTTCCGGCCTGCTTCTCTGCAAACCGAAAGAGCCACCTGGGAGCGATTCACGACTGTCTGGTCTGCAACGGTGTCTGCTCCTTTGGAGACACTGAGCACTGGAAGGAAGAAAAGAAGCACCCAAACAAAAACGGCTCCATAATGCAGCCTGCAGGTGATTAACTGGGCCTAAAATCTGCTGTGAACAGAATACTATGGTGCATCATTCCATTTTTATAATGTCACAAGTCGCAGCAGCCGTGCAATACCCTGAGACGTGGGCAGAGACACGCGGCGGCAAAAAGAAGACTCCGAGGTTGCCGCCTTACACGTTTTAGAGGATTTGCAACAAGCCCACCAGCTCAGTGAAAGAGCCCTGTCACTGAGCCACTTAAACAGTCCTCGCAGAAGACTGCCCTGTCATGTGCAGCACGCTACTGCATGGGTTAACGTGTCCATGTCCTCCCCCCCCCACTTCCCCTTCAAAGAGCAGCATGTGGTTAGCACAGAGCTTTTTCTACAGCTCTTATTTCTCACTCCAAATAAGAATCTGGAATATATATATATATATTTTAATGTTTCCTTCAACAGCACAGCTCGGCCACCATACAAAGGGAGACCTCTGCAACCCGACTGCCTTCCTCTCTCACTGCAAGCGAATTGACACTGCCAAGGTTATGCCATGTTCTCTCTTCCCATGTGGACCTCTCCCAGGGGATTCTGGGAAATACAAGTGCCTCATCTCCTCCACCCACCATCATAGATGGGTACCGCATCCCTGGGCCTCAGGACACCAACAAACGTCGTGGAGTGTCACCCTCTTCCCCAGGCAGCCCAAACGAGCGATGAACTAGCCGTCCCAACTTCATGCGCCTCTTACCTACACTCCTGGCTCACGAGCGACAGCCTCTCTGCCTTTTCCCATCTATAAATAACCCCACACAAAGAATAGCTCCCTCAACTCCATTAATAAATCATCTTTCCCCTACCTAAAAATAGACACTGGCCGGGGGGGGGGGG
>NW_015175369.1:933644-934636 GCF_001447785.1 Gekko japonicus
GTCATTACACCACACGCATGTCCCAAGACACACCACAGGCCAAAGAAAGCCTCCACGTCCAGCTGTACCGATGCAAAAGCCACGGAGATCCATTAATGAATAAAAGGTCAGATTTGGATCACAGCCCCCCCCCCCCCGAGCCCCCCCGGGCCCCCGAACCCCCCCGGGGGCCCCCCGAGACCCTCCTGCCTGTCTCAGTCTTGGCCGAACCTACCTCACAGGATTGGTGTGAGAGAAAAAGGATTAAGAGATGGAGGGGGAACGCAGCAAGAGGACCCCACGTGCCACCCGGAGATTTTCAACGAATACGATAAAACCTTGACCCTTCTCCCCCCAATACGGATTCCTTAAGCCATCCGTTAGGAATGATTTAGCAGGCTTTCTAACGGCCTTTCCCTTAACCCCTCCCCCAAGACATCTCTGCTCCTTCCCACTCAGTGCAGGAATCCCAAATTATTCATCCTTTTAACAGGTTGGCCACTGGATTTTTAAAAAACGACCCACCCTGTCTGCTTCCAAAATCATCCTCATTCCCTTCTCCCCCCAAATGCCCAAGAACACGGACTGGCTCTTTTGTCCTCAGGGACAGGACCCCAGCTGCCTCTCGGAGACTAGATAAAAATATGTTTTACTCCAGCATAAGCCTCTGTGGCCTGCTGCCCACTTCTTCTGAAGAAACGGAACCCTGGCAGAGTGGCAACGACAGCAGCAAGAATAACCACCTAACTCTTTCAGAGTCCTGCTTATTCGGAGGCTGCAACAGACTTTCCCGTGCGCGTTTGCACAGAAGTAAACCCCATCTCATTCCATTGCTCTGACACCCAGGTAAAGTGGAACTGCAATCTAAGGAAGGCGACTGCCTGGGCATGAGCAGGGTCGGTCCTAACAGGGTCCCCATCATCGGGATCTAAAATAATAACGACAATAATGACGATGATGCCCCCTCTCTCACCCCCCCCTTCCGCCCTCGCCCCTCCCCGCGCCGCCGCCTC
>NW_015175369.1:935296-942237 GCF_001447785.1 Gekko japonicus
AATAATAATAATAATAATAATAATAATAATAATAATAATAATAATAATAATAATATTATCATCTTTTTTGGAAAAAGAGGTGCCAGAACTATCAGTTCTGTATACTGAAAACTCATGAACTTTTAAACATTTAAAAAAGAATTTTGTCATCTTTCCTCTAAGGATCTAGGGGGCCTAGTTGCCTCTTCCTCTTTTTTATCCAACCTCTCTGTGAGGCTAGGCTGGGAAAGAGAGAGAGTGTGTGTGCAACTGCCTGGCTCGGCTTCCATGGCAGAGTGGGTGGGGAGTTCTGAACTCGGGTCCTAGCCCAAAACTAGCCCTTGCTTCAGGCTGGTGCAACCTACCAAGAGGGTGTGTTTTTTTGGGGGGGGGGTTGCTGTCAAGTTGCGGCCAACTTATGGTGGACCCCTCCTGGGGTTTTCAGGGCAAGAGACGTTCAGAGGTGGTTTGCCATTGCCTCCCTCTGCATAGTGACCCTGGCCTTCCTCAAGGATTTCCCTTTCCAGCAGTAGCAAAGACCAGCTCTGCTCAGCAGCCAAGATCTGATGCGGTCAGGCTAGTCTGGGCCATCCAGGTGACATCTCCCCAGGTGAAGAGTGGGGCGAGCCCCTATGGGTTTGTGGGCTCTGGGGCCTCTCTCTCCCTTTCTAAATGTGCTCAAAGCTTGTGGGGTAGATGGCCCATTTTACCACCTCATTCTCTTGTATGTGTGAACCCCTTGGCAACAGTCACTGTCTCTGTACCGGGCCTCTTTCTTTGACTCTGCACTCCGACAACCTTCCCACACTTGTGTGTTTGCGTATGTTGGGGGAGGCAAGCATGTCATAGAGTCAACTGTCTGCTCAGCAGCCGAATACAGTAGCCCAAACAATTCCTTTTCACCTGTAAAACTGGCAGCATTGTGGGTGACCAGTGTTCCATTTTTTGTTCTTGTTGTTGTTTTTAAACCTATTTTGCAGGAAAATGTACTGCAGTACCCATTTGACAGATTACGTGGGTGTGAGTGTGAAAATGATGGCAGTGTTGTGATTTTCTATTTTCAACTTTAGTTTTCCCCCTAGTCCTCCAGATACATGTGCTAAGGTACCATAGGCTGCGATCCTAAGGGCACTTGCTTGAGAGTCAGCCTCACTGAATAATACTTAGCTTTTGAAGAGACCTGTTTAGGATTGCTCCCACAGGGTGTAGCAATATACAGTGTTCTCTCTTTCTTCAATATGGTGTGCATTTTCAATTTTCTTAGTAAAAATGAAGGCAGTTACACTTTTATGTTCCATTAATATGCACAATAGTGCAATTTCATATGCTAAGTAAACTCTAGCTGATGCCATTTTTATAGACTCAGGTGGGAAGAAGAAGAGAAAGAGGAGGAGATTGGATTTATACCCCGCCCTTCACTCGGAATCTCAGAGCGGCTTACAAACTCCTTTCCCTTCCCCTCTCCACAACAGACACCCTGTGAGGTAGGTAGGGCTGAGAGAGCTCTGACAGAAACGGCTCTTTTCAAGAACAGCTCTGACAGAACTATGGCTTGGCCAAGGTCTTCCAGCAGCTGCAAGTGGAGGAGTGGGGAATCAAATCCGGTTCTCCCAGATTAGAGTCCACACAGTTAACCACTGCACCAAACTGGCTCTCATGTTGGTCTGAAGCAATAGGACAAAGTTTAAGTCCAGTGGCACCTTTAAGACCAACAAAGTTTAATTCTGGGTATAAGCTTTCGTGTGCAAGCACACTTCTCCGTGCATACACATGAAAGCTTATACCCAGAATTAAACTTTGTTGGTCTTAAAGGTGCCACTGGACTCAAACTTTCTTTTGATGCCATGTTTGTGTTGCTAAAGTTTAGGCTTGATACAGAAGTATTACGTATGTTTCAGTCTTCCCCAATAACCCCGTACCATTTCCCCCAGCCCATGGTTTCAACACTTCTGGAAATTTTACATCACTGAGAGACTCAAGAATATCTTTTTCCCTTCCCACTATTGAGGATAGGAACAGCCAGGGGTCATTTCCTGCAGGAGTGCACAGGAGCGGAGCTCCGGCAGTGAAGAGCCCAGGGGGCGGGCACATGCAACAAGCCCCACCCCCTGCTCCCAGCAGCCCTCAGTCAGAGCAAGGAACAGCCAGGTAAGTTGCAGAGCCCCCCAGCCCCCCCTCAAAAACAGTCCAGTGGCACCTTTAAGACCAAGTTTTATTCAGGTACAAGCTCTCCCTCCTCTGTGAGGACAGATCTGCATGTGTTCCCCCTGCCCCCCAATAGCTAGGAATCTAAAACAGTCCAGTGGAGCCTGAGCAGTGGGTGTGGCCTTCTGACACACTTCCGGTGATGTCAGGGGGTGTGGCATATGTAAATAAGTTATGCTAATGAGCTCCTGCACCTCTTTTTCTACAAAATGACCCCTGGGAACAGCTAAATGCAAAAGAAGACATGGAAATTTACACTCCACTGCATATGATGATGTGGGCTGTGACTCAGGAAAGCTCCTAGTGGAATAAATGTCAGTCCTTGAGGTGCCCCTGGAACTCCTGTTTTATTTTCCCAGAAGTGATTTTGGATGGCAGCAGTTAGGTTAAAGGTAACATTAAAGATGGATTTGTTTACAAAGGACTTTGTTTACAAAGGACTTTGTAATGTGGTAGGACCAGGGTAGTTTAAAATGTGAGAAATGGTGACCTCTGGACTTTGGAGATTCAAGTCAAGTCGCTCATCAGGATAAGACCAAAAAACAAACACCCACCCAGCCACACACACACACACACAAGGCAAGGCTGAATGAACCAGGGGGTGGGGGGAAGGGGCTTTTGCAAGAAATCGTTGACTGCAGTGGAGCTCTCTGATTGTGGAAATGCCAAACAAAGTTTTGGGGTTTCTCTTTGATTTCTAAAACAATATTTTAGTTATGTCACACTGATTTCATTCAGTAGAAAAGGGCAAGAGTCCAGGTGTACCTTAAAGACTAACCAAATTCATGGCAGGGTAGGAACTTGCATGAGTCACTACTCACTTCTTTGGATATAGCTAGAATGTGAGTTCATCTGTCCTTATATCTTGGAGAGTGGAGTGATTTCATATATATATAAGGACCGATGGACTCACATTCTAGCTGTATCCGAAGAAGTGAGCAGTGACTCATGCAAGTTCCTACCCTGCCATGAATTTGCTCCTAGTAATACAATAAATCAATTAAAACAGTATTAAAACCAGATTACAATTCCATGATATCATAAGTGCTAGATTTGCTGTAATAAAGTTCGTGATGGCTACCATCGACTCTCACTTCCCAAGCTGGCTCGCAGGTCTTCTGTAGTTGTCTTTTGGTGTCTTTCCAACGGCTGGCACGGGCTGTTAGTATAAGTTCCAGTGGCAGGAGGGCTTCTTATCCTAGTTGTTAAAAGGTGGCAGTGGCTCCAAAGGCCCTGATCTCCTCTGGGAGCTCATTCCACTAGGATGGAGCCACCACCGAGAAGGCCTGTGCCCTGGTTGTCACCAGCCTGGCCTCCTTAAGACTCGGGAGGACCAGTCGGTTCTGGGCCCCTGAACGCAGTGTTCTCTTGGGAACATGTGGGGAAAGGTGGTCCCTCAGGTACGTAGGTCCATGACCATAAAGGGCTTTAAAGGTAAGAACCAGCACCTTGGTATGCTATCGGCAGCCAGTGCGGTACCTTGAGCACAGGCTGGTTATGCTCCCGGATTGGGATTCCCATCAACAGCCTGGCCGCAGCATTTTGCACTAGCTGCAGCTTCTGGATTTGAGACAAGGGCAGCCCCATGTAGAGAGCATTACAGTAGTCCAATCTCGAGGTGACCGTTGCATGGATCACTGTTGACAAGTGGTTGCATTCGAGGAAGGGAACCACCTGCCTGATCAGCCAGAGACTATAAAAGGCTGCCTTGGCAGTGGCTGCTACCTGGGCCTCCATTGTTAAGGAGGCATCTAGGAGCATTCCCAGACTCCTAACCTCTGGCGCTGGCACCAGAGGCGCCCCATCAAAGGTCAGGAGCGAGATCCCTACCCTCAGACCACCCTGACTCAGGCAAAGGACCTCCGTCTTCGTCGGATTCAATTTCAGCCGTGGATTCAATTGAAGCCGTGGCCTGAAGTTGGTTTATTAATCACTGAGTTCCAGTTGGACTGTGTGCTCATGCTTGTGATGACTTCCATGAGCGGATGAGGCACTGTGGATAGGTATCACCTGAATCCCAGCTCTGAGTGTGTTGTAGTGGTTAGAACATTCAACGGGGCTCTGGGAGACTCAAGTTCAAATCCCCCGGTCTGCTGTGGAAGCTTGCTGGGTGACTTTGGGCCAGTCACACACTCCCTGCCTAATCTACCTTACAGGGTTGTTGTGAGGAGGAACAGAGAACCATGCAAGCCGCTTTGAGTCTCCATCGGTGGGTCATAAATGAGGTAAATAAATAACTATTCATGCAAGAGGGTCCACACAGTTGAGAATCACAAGCCGATGCATGAATCGGCTCTTACACGCTGCATAAGCAATGTGCCTGTAAAAGTCAAAGCATCTTTATACTGAGTCAAGCCACCTAACCCAATATTGTCTGCTTTGTCTGAGGCCAAGAAGGGGCTTTCGCAACACATTTCACCCGGTTCTTTTATTGAGATGGCAGAGATTAAACCCCACAAACAGGAAACACAGACCTCCCAGTATAAAGGATGCAGTATAAGAAAAACTGGGGATAGACGACCTAAGAAGGTATAAACATTCAAGTACTATGATGTATATGCAAATGTAATCAACTTTATACTAAAGCTTAATACTCAGAATGTACAAAATTACAATATTTGGGCATAATAGCCAGAGGTATACAAAATTACAACACAAAAGCTCATTAATCAGAACATAACAATGTAGCAGCAATATAGAAACAGTTCAGCAATATAGAAACAATTTACAAAGCAGTTTACAAAACAGTTAAAGCAGCCAGCTTTCACTTTGTTTCGTGGTGAAACTTCATCAGAAGCAAATCAACTGCAAGACAAAATTTATTTCACAAATATATATAGCTAATAATTCTCTAGAATAAAGAACCAGCAATAAAAAATTTGTGATTTTCTACCATTATTGTGTCTTGATATCTCTTGGTTTATAATGTCACCTTCCTAGTTCATAGAAGCACCTTCTCCTCTCAGGTTGCTACAGATAGTAGTGGGACTAGCCCTTAGTTTGTAAAAGAGATATATGTAAATATAATACAACCAGTTATTAAATATAGTCAAATGTAGTCTCTGGTTAGTACTTGGATGGGAGACCACCAAGGAAGCCCAGGGTTGTGATGCAGAGACAGGCAATAGCAAAACCACCTCTGTCTCTTGCTTTGAAAACCCAACAGGATCGTCTAAGTTGGCTGAAACTTGAAGGCACTTTCCACTACCAAGAACGTCAGGAGGTCCCTCTTGGATCAGATCAGTGGTCTCTCTAGTCCAGCATCCTGTTTTGCATAGTGATCAACCCATTGCCCTGGAGGACCGACAAGCTGGGCACAGAGGCCGAGACCTTTCCCTGATGTTGCCTTCCAGTCCTCGTGTTCAGAAGTCGCCTGGCCTAAATTTAGATTCAAGTATGAAAACTGCCTTCATAAGTCTGGTGTGGCTATCCTAGTCCTACCCGGCAGTGGCTCTGTGGGGCTCCCCCCCCTCCCCATACTGAGAATCCTTCAACTGGAGACATCCTGGAGTGAACTGGGGATCTTCCGCATGCAAAACATAAGCTCTGCCGCTGAGCTGTGGCCCATCCTCAAGTTACTTGGGTTAAAGGTTTTTTTAAAAAAAATCCTCATTTTGCTTGGAAGTATAGAAGCTTTATGTAGTATCCCCGATCCTCCATGTTTCCAGGTTAAGGGGGAAACGCTGTTCAAACAAATTACAATGATGAGCTGACTCAAATGGTAACAAGAGAAAGAAATTTTACTTACAAAAATAGAAGCACATCTTACATGACTTATTCATTTAACTTCTTGTGAACAGATTAACTTCAAAAAGGTTAACTTTGGCTCCTGCCACACGCAGGGGAAAATGCGCGGCTTTTAAAAGCCGCGCCAACGTTGATACGGCTCGGCAGGATCCCACGGATCCCCCGGCCGAGCCGCCTTTTCTCCCCGGCGCGATCAAACGCTGGAGAGAAAAGACGGCTCTAACCGGGAGCCGGCCGATCTGCGCATGTCGGAGCATGCGCAGTTCGGCTCCGGCCCGGGGTTGAGCCGGCGCAAGGGAGCGCCGGCGATCAGACGCCCGGGAAGAGGCGCCTCATCCGTTTGAACCACCGAGGTAGGTGGTTCAGTTTGAGGCGGCTCAAAGCCCAGGTAAGAGAGAAGAAGAAGAAGAAGAGAGGTCCTATATAAGATGAAACACAGAAGGCCAGCAAGGGCCAAAGAGGCTCAGCATCTAACTGAGGAGAGGGTGGGGCCAACTTTCCAGTGTACCCCATTGAGAGAATTCTCTTAACCCTTTCCCTCTCAGATCCACTTGCCTGCAGAGTTACAATATCCAACAAAACAAAATTTGATTCCAGCAGCACCTTTAAGTCCAACAAAGTTATCCTGGAGCTTTCGTGGGCATCCACCCGGAAGTTTCAGAATGCAACTTTGCTGGTCTTAACGGTGCCACTGGACTCAAACTTTGTTCCAGTGCTTCAAACCCACACAGCTACTCACCTGAATTAATATCCAACAAAGTTACCCCTGGCCCCACCCCTGGCCTTGCTGTCTGGGTGGACGGATGAAAGAGTCACTGCAGCCCCAGCGACTGAGAAAGTTGCCTAAATGAAACATTCTTTCTCATTTGGGGTTGCTTGGCAAAGGCACTCTGTTTAATTTTTTATTTTTTTAAGATTGGCACAGACATTTCCCATTAGTGATGGCACCCTATAGGATTAGTCATCTCTACCCTTGGCTCAGGATTGATACTGGTCCTTCGCCCGCTCTT
>NW_015175369.1:942330-952972 GCF_001447785.1 Gekko japonicus
AAGAGAGACCTTTCAGGATGGATATTCTTTAGAACTGCTATACATTTGCTTCTGTGTTTGATCATTTCAGCCACTGAAAGGTCACTTTAATGGCGTATCCTCCCCATTTTTGGCTTCATTGCCAGTCAGTTATCCCTGTACTCTTAAAAGTCAAGGTCAAGCATTTTAATTTTAATTAATTAATCAATACCCCCACCCTTTCTCCTATGGTTGCCAACTCTGACTTGGGAAATTCCTGGGGATTTAGAGGCAGAACCTGGGGAGAGTGAAATGTGAGGAGGACAAAAGAGCCAGTGAGGATTTGATACAATAAAGTCCACCCTCTGAGGCTGCCATTTTCTTCGGGGGAACTGATCTCTGTAGTTTGGAGATCAGTTGTAATGCCAGGAGAACTCCAGACCCCACCTGGAGGTTGGAAACCCTACTTTCTCCCCCATGGGGACAGAAAGCCTCTTACATCCTTCTCCTCTCCTCCATTTTATCCTCACAACAACCCTGTGAGGTAGGTTAGGCTGAGAGAGTTTGACCAGCCTGAGGTCACCCAGTGAGCTTACATGGCACAAGTGAGGGTTTGAGCCTGGTTCTTCCAGATTCTATTCTTTTTCTTTTGTATATATCTTTTCTATTACAAAACAAAGTCATAGCATAGAGGGGATACAAAAAGAAAAAGAGGGATTATATAATTGTATATATCACAGGTAATTATATATTACAGAGTGTATAAAACAGGAAATATTGCTCCCTAACATCCCCTTCATTATAATTTTTAAGACATTATCTATAAAATACAATGGTCCTTAATTTCTGTTAACATTTTAAATTTCATAACTGATCTATTTTGCAACTACGTTATTGGTGTCATTATTACTACATATTCAGTATTACTTTTTTTGCCACTTTTACATACTCGCTGTAACTTTTAACAGATAGGTAATTTATCAAAGTACAAAGGAAAGTCTGTTATATATCTCATAATAAGAAAATAAAAGCTGTTTCTGCTCAAAATGTCCATTTCCTTGAACATTTCTGTTCAAGATGTTACATTTAAACCTTGTTCTCATTCTGGTTCTGCATTGCAATACATTTATATACAATTTTTAAACTTTCCTATTCTAAATTTGTTTCCTGCTTACATAATATACACTCCCATCACTCCTCAGATTTTGCAATTGATCTATTTCTCAGGTTGTTAATTTCACCATCACTGCACGGTCGGCAAGTTTATATTCCCATTCTTCTAAGCTTGGACAGATGTCTAATCTCCATTTTACTGCGTAGATAATCCTAGTCACGATCACCACACATTTGAATACTTCTTCCAAAATTTTTGGCAATTTATTAGGCAGTGTACCTAATAACATATTCTTGGCATCCATAGGGAATTTTAATTTTAATATGTTCTGCATTTCCCCATGTATTTCCTTCCAATATCATTTTGGTTTTTCATAAATCCACCACATACACTATTCTGATAAGGATCTCAATTCTTCAGTATGTTCCATTATGTACCATAACAATTAACTTTAGCATCATTTGACATATATATTGTTGCTATTGTGCACACCTTGCCTTCCAGAAATCTCATTTTTAAAATTAGATATCTTCCATCTGGCTCTCTTAGTTCTTCTAATACATCTAATTGTGGGTTACTTGTATAAATGGTTACAGCACACTTTTTGTTTTGAGCTGAGGCAATATATTCCAGTCTGACATTCTTAGCCATTACACCACACTTACTCTTGGGATTTTTGATTTCAGCGCTTTCTGTTACACACCCAGTCACCTTCAGCCAGTTTGGGAATTTGAAGGCCAAAGTTACTCATCCGATACACATCCCAGTAGAACGGAAAAGCTTCATCTATAGCCCTGGCCACAAAAAGGAGAAGTCAAGTTTCAGGCGCAATACAGTGCAGCCTAGACACAGACTTCCAGTGAGAAGTATTATTGTTGTTAAATACAAGAGAACTACCTGAGAACAACTCCCCCTCACTGGCAGTCTTTAAGCAGCAGCTGGACAGACACTTGTCAGGGATGCTCTAGGCTGATCCTGCATTGAGCAGGGGGTTGGACTAGATGGCCTTTATGGCCCCTTCCAACTCTCTGATTTGTGATTCTATGAGAAAGTTAAGCTTAGTTCCAGTCAATTTCCACATTTTCCCCTCTCTCATTTCATTCCCTGGATGTTGCGTGTAAGGTTGAAACAATCCTTCCTGGTGTGGGACTTTGTATGTGTGTGTATAATTGTAATGTTTCCTTTTACTACAAAATTTCAGGAAGGTCGAGGACAGCTGGGTTAAGCTAGGTTGACTCAGAGAGACAAGGTTAACTAAGATAGTCCCAGGAAGCTAGTTACAGATACTCTATTTATTTAGAATTTGATAGTGACTCCTGACTTCTGCAAAGTATAAACATTCCCAGGAGGCAAAAGTCATGTGAGGCCAAAGTCATGCACAGGGTTATCTGTTCCTGAAGGCCACAGCATCAGCAGAGTCCTGAAGCCTCCTGGGAAACAGAACCACCGATTCAACGACATAGGCCAATTGCTATAGAAATTAAAGTAACATAGGTTTAGCAGAGGCTCAATCCAGGCCCTAATTCCATGACAAAAACACCATGCAACTGCCCCAAAAATCCTTCATTTGCAGATAACAGTGCTCCACCAGACTTTCCTTCCTCCTGAACTCCATTATCAATACCAGAAGAACTGTGAATCACAAAGGAATAAGACAGGGGGAAATTAGGGTATTTTCCCCAAAAGGTGAAGTGTACATTTCTCTGTTGCAGTGGTAAATAGCGAATATCACTTAGCTGCGTCCATTTTCAGAATGGTGCTTTCTGTCCCTAAGAAGACAAAGAAAAGAAAGGTGTATTTATAGCCCAGGCAGCGGGGAAGACTGGAAGGACCATTTCCTCCTGTGGTCCATTTCTCGTGTCATCGCTTTGCAGCTGAGTAGTAATTTCCCAGTGAAAACCGTGTTTGTCTGAAGCTGCATTTGACTCATGCACACGTTTTGCAAATAGATCCACACCCACCCTGGAAAGTGATGGAAAGAAAATTTTGAGCCAGCGTTTTGACCTAATCTGTTTCCCCCCCCCCTTCCCAATGAGCAGTTGACCTCCTCCTTTCAAGAAGCTGCTTATTCTGACAACTGGAAACTTGCTATGGAATTGAGATGCATTCATTGCCGTATTGCCCCAGAACAATCCTATTATAAGTAGTAGATTTATTCTACTGCTGAAAGGGGAGATTAGAACGCGGGGCTCTTTATTCTGCTGCGAAGCCTTACCCTCCTATGTAATTGGGCTGATAAAAACCAAGAATGTTTTGCAGGGAAGAAAAGGGAGGGTTTTTTGCTGTTGCCGCTGAAGGGAGGGTCAGACTAATTCCCTGTGTTTGTCAAATTGAGCTTCTACAACTTGTTCCTCCTTAGGGATGAGTGGATTCCTCCATCATATTCCTTTGCCCTTCTGCGATTTTGCTTTGTATCTCCTTCTTCTTGAATTCCCATCAAACTAGGAGTGCTTTAAAATTAATTCCAAGATTGGAGCATTGCTGCAGCTTTGATTGATTTTTTTCTTCGTCACAGTTCGAACTCGGGTCCCTTCATTCACATAGAACACCACATCGATTACATCACATGGGCTTGGGCCTATTGGTATAAGGGGGGGCCCTTCATTGGTGGGCATGGCTAATCTCCTTGCAGTTCCACTGTTTGGTCTGAATCTCTCTCTGACATCCCTTAGATCAGTGCCCAAGCACTTGACTTGAGACCTGGACACTTAAATCTCATTCACATTGACAGACTTTTTGTGACACATGAAAGAATAGCAAACCCATGATGGTAGGAAGTGCCATCAAATTGCAGCCAATTTATGGCGACCCTATAGAGTTTACAAGGCAAGAGCCGAATGGGGGTGGTTTGCCGTGGCCTGCCTCTGCGTAGCAACTCTGATATTTCTTGGAGGTCTCCCATCCAAATACTGACCAGGGTGGACCCTGCTTAGCTTCTAAGATCTGACAAGAGCAGGATAGCCTGGACCAACCAAGTCAGGGGGAAAAGTGCTCTGTCTCAGTATAAAGGCAGAGGGTGGGATGAAAGATATTCTTTTCCAAATTCCTTAAATCTCCTTTGGCTTACATCTCCATTCCAAACACTCCAACCTCTGAAAGACGTGGCTTGTCTGATCAGATCTGTGGAATGAGATCCATGGCAAACATCTGCCTTCCAGAAGAAGTCCCCCCCAAAAAAACACCCTGATTTTTCTTTTTTGCTGCTTCCAGAAGGGTAGCCATAGTAGCCAGTTGCAACAAGACTGGTGGCATCTTCATGACTAACAAATTCCATCATAAACGTTCATGGACTAGAGACTACTTCTTCGTGACATCTGAAGATGAATGCTCCCCTCGTAAAAATTATGCTCTGCTGCTATTATGAACTGAGATTGAGGCAGCTCTTAAACAAGTGATTTCTTTATTCAGCCCAGTACACATTCACCAAAACCTTCTGACTTTTATACGTTTTGAACTGGCAAAACCACACCTCTGGAACAGATAATAACCAATGAAAATGCATCGCTTAGGAGTGGACCAATGGAATTGGTTCCCGCTGAAAGTCAGTGTCTCTTCGGATTGACCTATTTGCAGCATTCGCCAATCTGGTCTCGCATCTCAGCATACTAGGGCTTCTATGAAGCTGTAAGCCCAGTTCCTAACTTCACATAATAACTGAATACATAACAGCTGCTATGTGGTCTCTGTCTAGAGCACAGACGCTGCAAACATTAGTCTTCAGATCAGAATGTAAGAGAAGCCATGTAGGATCAGGCCAGTGGCCCATCCAGTCCAACACTGCATCACACAGTGGCCAGAAATACCAGGTGCCATCAGGAGGTCTGCCAGCAGGGCCAGAACTCCAGGAGCCCACCCACTGTGGCCCCCCCAGCATCAGGAATACAGAGCATCACTTGCCCGAGACAGAGTGTTCTCTATATAAAGGTAAAGGTTCCCTTGCTGGAAAGCCAGTCGAATCCGACTCTAGGGTTGCGGTGCTCATCTCCGTTTCAGAGCCGAAGAGCCAGCGCTGTCTGAAGATATTTCCGTGGTCATGTGGCCAGCATGACTAAACACGAAGGCACATGGAACGCTGTTACCTTCCCACCGAAGTGGTTCCTATTGATCTACTTGCAATTTCTTGCTTTCGAACTGCTGGGTTGGCAGGAGCTGGAACTAGAGACGGGAGCTGACTCCGTCATGCGGCACACTCGGGTCTCGAACTGCTGAACTACTGACCTTCCACAGCCTGCAGTTCAGCCCTCCCTCTCATGATCTGCCTTTGCTGATTCTGTGAATTTAGGCAGATCATGAGAGGGAGGGCAGGAAGGGTTACATCAGTGCTTAGTTCTCGTGGCCCTTTCTTACATGCCCAGGGAAATGCTGATCGCCACTTTGGGGATCAAGAAGCAATTTTTCTCCAGGCCAGTTTGGCCGGGGATCCCAGAGGTTTTTTTTTTGCAATCTTCGGGCATGGAACAGGGGTCACAACAGGGGGTGTGGGTGGGGTGATATTTGTGAATTTCCTGCATTGTGTAGGGGGTTGGACTAGGTGACCTTGAAGATCCCTTCCATCTCTGTGATTCTAGGGCCTCTGTTCCATATGCTTCTCCAATCCCCTCTTGAAGCTGTCTATGGTTGTAGCTGCCACCACTTCTTGCAGCAGTGAATTCCACGTGTTCATTACTCTTTGGGTAAAGAAGGACTTCCTTTTATCTGCTGTAAGGCTCCTGATCATTCATTTCACTGAGTGCCCACGTGTTCTTATAAGAACGTGTGGTAGCTGTCTCCCTTCCCCTTTTACTGTGACAGTCAAATGCTTGCTGCTGTAACAGGTGAAGTGGTGGGAGGGGGCCCTTGTTAGCCAGGCTTCCACTCTTGCTGTGTCACCACTGAGTCCAGAGGAAGTAATCAGCCAATGGCAAGCAAGGGGCTGATTACTGGAACAGAAAAAGATGTGGCTCAAAACCACATTCAAATATCCGGGGCCCACGCTGTACTGACTGCAAAATCACCCCTGAACCAGGGCCTAAGACGGCCATAAATCTATGCAGACGGTACCATAAAACCGAGAGATCAAAGGAAGTGAAACTGGCGTGCAGTGTGGAGGCTACCATAAAATCTGACAAGTGAAAGCGGTATGCAATGCAGAGGGGAATTTCTGTTCCAACATGGGTTTGGTAATAACAGGGGATGCATTTCAAAACAGGCTGGAAGGGCTACTGCCAGGTTCAAACAGGATATGAAAAAACCAGAGCACATCTTGCACCTGTGAGAAATGCCGAAGTTGATTGGAAGGCGCAGGGTTGCCAGCTCTGGACTGGGAAATTCCAAGAGATTTCGGGGGCGGAGTCTGGGGAGGGGAGGGACCTCAGCAGGGTACAATGCCACGAACTCCACTTTCCGAGCAGCCATTTTCTCCAGGGGGGAATGGTTTCTGTAGTCTGGTGATCAGTTGTGAAAGTAGGAGCTCTCCAGCCCCTAACTGGAGGTTGGCAGCCCTAGGAAGGTAGGCTGCTTTGCAATCTTCTGTCGAAGAAGAAGAAGAAGAAGAGATTAGATTTATACCCCGCCCTTCACTTGGAGTCTCAGAGCGGTTTACAAACTCCTTTCCCTCCCCCTCCCCACAACAGACACCCTGTGAGGTGGGTGGGGCTGAGAGAACTCTTGACAGAAACTGCTCTTTTTCAAGGACAGCTCTGACAGAGCTTGTGACTGACCCAAGGTCTCATCAGCAGGTGCAAGTGGAGGAGGGGGGAATCAAACCCGGTTCTTCCAGATTAGAGTCCGCACACTTAACCACTACACCAAACTGGCTCTCGAAGGAACACACAGTTTTCGTACCGGCAACCGAGACCTGGAACGCCCGGGGGCCTTGGTGTTGTGTGTCGCCAGGCTGCCCCACATGAAGACGTGTTTCATTGGTGTTACTAAAATATTTAGCTCTTGCCTTTCTTCAAAGCCCCCAGAGGGACTGGTGACAGTTTTTAAAAAATCACCCTGATGACATTAGATAAAAACCACAGAACAATGCATGCAAACGCAGCTGAGAGCAGTTTCAAACAGTCGGCGCTGAAAGCAGAGCAGAATACGGATCCAGAAATCGCCCGCCAGAGAGGGGCTGTCTGAAATGGCCATCTGAGTGCCGTGAGCAAAGAGACCAGACAGACCTCCCCGGGGAGCGAACGTGATCATTCCAGTGCCACTAGTACGGAATGGCTTTCTCATGTGCACCTGGTCTATGGGAGTGCATAATACAACTATAGCCTCTGAAGAACGTCTTAAACTCTGAGTACGTTCACAGAGGAGCAGCGATTTATCTACTTCCAGACCATTTGAGGATTTAAAAAAGAGCAAATTGAGGCCAAGAACCAGCGGGAGCCAGGGCGGATGCTGTGGCTACGGTCGCTAACATTCAGATTTTATTTATTTATGCATTTATTAAATTCGATATTTTTTTAGGCTGCCCTTCCCTGCAAGCAGGGCTCAGGTTGGCTTACATCCGAAGGCAAATACAATAAATAATAAAAATGAAGAACAACGTTAAAATACTTAAAAACATCTACAACGTACCAATATATCATCCAAGACAGCAGAAAGAATTTCAGGTCCCACCAGCGCCCTGTGGGGAGGGGATGTGGAGGGGTGAGGGGAAGGTGGGGATATCAGAGTGCCAGACCGTCGTGGTCTTCAACCAAATGCCTGGCGGAACATCTCTGCCTTATATGCCCTATGGAATGATAGTAAATCCTGTAGGGTGCGGATGTTCTTTGGCAGAGAGCTCCACCAGGTGGGGGTGAGGGCTAGGGCTGCCAGGTCCCCCAGGGTGGGGGTGAGGGTTTGCCCACTTAAGGGCCTCTGACCTGCTAGCCTGGATCCGGCCAGTAGGGGTAACTCCGCCCCCAAAGTGCCCAGATCAGATCAACGTGCCTGGTGCGATGACATCATCCGGAGGTGACGTCATCGTGTTGGGCACGTCACCGTTGGATGCGCTAGCATTCGGCCTGAAAACTCTATGGTATCATAGAGTTTTCAAGCTGAATGCTAGAGCGTCCACCGGTGAAGTGCCTAGCGTGATGATGTCACTTCCGGGTGATGCCATTATGCGCACACGTCAATGTCCCAGACCAGGATCTACTCCCCCCCCCCGCTGCAACCGGTAAGCAATCTGGCAACCCTAGCGAGGGCTGAAAAGGCCCTGACCCTCGTCGAGGACAGCCGGATCTCTCTCGGGCCAGGGACCACCAGAAGAGGCCTGGAGATCTCCTGCTTTTCCGGCTTATCTCCACGCTGCAGAGATCAGTTCCCCTGGAGAAAATGGCTGCTTTGGAGGGAGGGCTCTCTGGCCTTACACCCTGGTGAAGTCCCCCCTCTCCCCAAACTCCACCTTCACCAGGATCTGCCCCCCAAATCTCCAGGCATCTCCCAACCCAGAGCTGGCCCCCCTCACTGTGGAACTAGCATACTATATGATGCATATTGTTAGTGCTTGTCAGTCATTTGGCCACAGAATTTTGGATCAACGGCTAATACTTTTTGAAGGCAGCTTGGGTAGCGTAGTGGTTAGAATGTCAAACTGCAGATCT
The DNA here is from genome assembly GCF_001447785.1 of Gekko japonicus. Classification (NCBI taxonomy): domain Eukaryota; kingdom Metazoa; phylum Chordata; class Lepidosauria; order Squamata; family Gekkonidae; genus Gekko; species Gekko japonicus. The sequence goes on from NW_015175369.1 coordinate 950,968, forward strand.
GTAAGGTCTGGGTTCAAATCCCCCCTCAGCTACAATGCTCCCTACACCCTCAGCCTGGTCTACCTTACAGGGTCGTACTGAGGATAAAACTTGAAAGAAAGACTGATGTCTGAAGGATGAGTGGGATATCAATGTCCTGGACAGAGTTTAAGGAGGGTTCATGGGTTCTGTTGTGTTTTTTTGGAACTGGGTTGGATTTGTATTTTTATTGCCTTGTTGATTTCTTTTGTGTCTAGTTGCATTTTGGGTGGTATTCCACAAACGATATCTGGCCAGGTGCAGGGTATAAATCCTTAAATAAACATCTTGTCCCTTACTACTGACTCAGTGTATTGAGGGCATGAGGCATGGCACCTTAAAGACTAACAAAATTTATTCCGGCATGAGATTTCTGACCATCTGAAGAAGTGAGCCATGAGTCATTAAAGTGCATGCTGGAATCAATGTTGCTAGCCTTAAAGGTGCCCCGAGGCTTTGGCCAGTGTGTGTCAAGACCTACTAGAGTGGGAAATGGATTTTTGGGAGGGAAGAGTGAGGAAATGCTCCCTTAAGCAAAGGGTTCTTGACCCTTTGGGTGACTTTCCCCTTCAGTCTGTGAGGCAAGAATATAGACAGGGCCTTTGTGGTCAGGCCTGTCCGCTGTTTGTAAGGCCAGGTTTTCAGAGACACCCCCTACACCTAAATCTGACAGGACAGAGTGCGTGCAAGTGTGAGTATGTGTCCTGGAGTGTCCCTTCATGGGAACCTCTGGAAACGAGGCTGATGATGTCTTAATAAGAGACACACAGGAAGCGCACAGATCATATTTGCTAGAAGCATGATATGGACACCCTGCCCGACGCAGTGCACAGACTGCTTGCCATCTGTTCCCCGAGACCGGCAGCAATCAGCAGAGCAGACAGTACGCCATGGAAATGAAATCTGGAGAGACGACATGCTGTGGAGCCACGCTCCTTTCTGTAGTGCGCACATTTGAAAGCACCCACACCGTTAACACTGTCGCCATATTTAATTTTTAAAAAACTGAAATGGTGGCACGCTGAATTTGATTTATGCCTCCAGTTGCATTCCTTACTAGGAACTGGGGCCCACAGTTGGCCCAACCTGACCACATGAAGCTGCCTTACACTGCAACGCAGAGGTTCTGCCAGTGAGCCACGGCCCCACCCCAAACAATGCTGCTTCTAGTGAATCAAGCCTTTGGTCTATCAAGGTCAGCATTGTCTACTCTGATTAGCAGCAAAACTCCAGGTTCTCAGATGGAGAGTTTTCACATCACCTATTACCTGATCCTTATGTGGAGATGCTGGGGATTGAACTTGGGACCAACTGCACACAAAGCAGAGTGTGGTAGTGGATAATATAGGGCTGACAAATCGGGCCGGGGGGCAGGGAAACCTCCGCTTTGGAGGCCTGATTTCCGCCGTGGCGGAATCAGGCCCCGGGGGAAACCCCACCCCCGTGTACACATCACATAGAGTTTTCCCCTCAAATGGCTGTGGCCCCGCCCCAGCGTGCCCGGCGTCATGACGTCACTTCCCTGTGACGTGCATGCGGCGCGCGCACGCTTCGCGCGCACACGCTGGGAGCCGGGCTGGAGTCCCCCGCCACAAGGGTAAGTGCCATTTGGCAATCCTAGGATAATACCATCAAGTCACAGCCAATTTATGGTGACCCAAAGGGGTTTCAAGGCAAGAGATATGCGAAGGTAGTTTGCCATTGCCTCCCCCTGTGTAGCAACCCTGGTATTCCTTGGTGGTCTCCCATCCAAATACTGACCCGGGCTGACCCCATTCAGCTTCTGTGATCTAGCGAGATCAGGCTACCCTGGGCCCAAGCAGGTAATCTTCCGTTAAGTCATGGCCCTCCACATACTGTATAGTAAAGGTAGCCAATATAAAACTGGAATTGTCCAGCAGATGGAATATCATGTTTAGACCTGCAATAGCTCGGTTTACATTATAGCTCTGAATCAGCTCAAATTGCTCTATGAAGAAGAGAGCAG